>NW_027507748.1:80153578-80368578 GCF_037356315.1 Lithobates pipiens
TGTTTAATAGTTTGTTATAAAATTTTGCAAACAGGTCATTTTTCTCCTTCATTGAAGTGCGCTGATGAGGCGGCACTGATAGGCTGCACTGGTGGGCAGTGATAGGCTGCACTGGTGGGCAGTGATAGGCTGCACTGGTGGGCAGTGATAGGCATAGTTAAGGCAGCACTAATAGGCACAGATAAGGCGGCACCGATGGGCACAGATAAGGCGGCACTGATGGGCAAAGACGGGGCACAGATAAGATGGCACGGATGGGTGGCACAGATGGGTGGCACGGATGGGTGGCACTAAGGGGCACTGATAGGTACCACTGATAGATGGGACTGCTGGGCACTGATAGGTGGCACTGATAGGTGGCTCTGATAGGTGGCACTGCTGGGCACTGATGGGCGGCACTGCTGGGCACTGATGGGCGGCACTGCTGGGCACGGATATGTGGCACTGGGGTGCAGCACCTTTGTTGAGGCAGACTGTGGGCACTGCTGGGTGGCACTGTGGGCACTGCTGGGTGGCACTATGGGCACTGCTGGGTGGCACTGACAGGGGGGACACATTTTTTATTCAGGAAGGCAAAGCATGGGGCAGGTGGGCACTGGCAGGGGGCAGGTGGGCACTGGTAGGGCTGGCCGTGATCGGGACTGATGTCCCGATCACGGCCGCCGGTGATCGGCTTTTTTTTTTTTCTCCTCGCGCTGTCAGCGCGAGGAGGAATAATAGCCGGCTCCGTTATATCACATGATCAGCTGTCATTGGCTGACAGCTGATCACGTGATAAGGGGTCGGGATCGACCCCTTGCACGGATCGGTGATCAGGCGAGTCTCGTAGACTCGCCGATCACAGAGCGTGCCGCGCGCGCCCTTCAGGGTGCGCGCAGGCCGCTCGTGCACGGGATTACGTCAATAGACATAGTCCCGGAAAAGGAGACCCGCGCTGTAGCCGTCATTCGGCTATAGCGCGGGTCTCAAGTGGTTAAAGTGTTACTAAACCCAGGACTCTGCATTCAATATATCCAATCTCCCACAGTACACAGAACATAGAAATGCAATTATTTTAGTAAATATAAACTGCTAAATACCTTTTCTCATCACCAGTATACAGCAGTCTTGTGACTTCTATCAGTGTTCAGCCGAGCACTGGTTAAAGCTTGTGGGAGGAGTTTTCATCCTCTTTTGACTGTCCTATGAGACTGCAGGACCCCTGACCCTCTGTCTAGACAGTGCTGATCACATTGGCCCTCCCAGGAAAAAGGAAAAAAAAACTATTTAACGATACACGTCAAACTGAGCATGTGCAGTGTGCCTCCAAGGCTCTGTTCTATCAGCAGATGTATTGGGGACTGTGAAAGAAGGGGAGGATCAAACAGCCTTTTTATACAATGCAGAGGATTAACCCCTTAGGTTCCACAGTGAGTATAACAAGCATGCTTTACTGCATATACAGACTGATTTTACTGTTGAGGGTTTAGTAACACTATAATGTTTTGTTTACCTGCAAAAGAGGCCAGCATGTAGTCATCTATCAGGACTTCCACTTTAATCAGTTACAGAAACAGCACCCTTTGGAATGAAGGTTTTAAATGAATGAATAAAAACTTACCGTTATAAGCACCCCTTTGCTTAAATGGCTTGGCTCAACTCTCTAACTGCCACTTTGTTTGGACAACTTGGTCTATTAAAGAAAATTGAAAAACAACTTACTTACTGGCAGGTTCCCCAGGTGAAAATAATAAAAAAAGGCAAATAAAATAAAACAAATGCAGCCACCACATCTAAGAATTGGTAAGCTGAAATTTAATAATTATGTTTTGGGGTTTAAAACCATTTTAACCCTTTTACTGGCACCAACGTAAATACCATGCCAGTGGCTATGGGAGTTTTACACATAGTGGGAGTGTGTGTAAATCAATAAGCCGACTGTCAGTTCCATAGACCCTGGTAACTTGAACTTCTTGGGCTTTGTGGGCCCCTTGGGCTTTTTTATCCGCTGACCTGGTACTGGCATGGCAGTTGCCGCTGGGTAGAGGGGAGGGAGATCAGCAAAAGTCAGTTTGCTGATCTCCCTTTTCCTGTTACTGACCCTAAGGCAAGTTGTAAAACATCACTTCTGGGTCCTGGTGTCATTTTGGCCAGGCAGTATGGCTGTGAAAGAAACTAGTGAAAAGCAAACTGCACTCCAGACAGGTGCACACAATTTACATTATTTACCCAGAGCAACTTCATCTTTTATATTTTACAGAGAATCAGGGAATTTATTGTGTTTGGGTGCCCTAATATTAACGTTAGTGCAATTTTTAATGAAATGTTATATTTCATAAACAATTGCGCTAATATAATGTGACATAAAAAAAATGGAACTACCACTATTTTATTCTCTAGGATGTCTGCTTCCAGAAAATATATAATGCTTGTGGGCTTCACTTAATTTTCAGGTCTAAAATTATTTTCCAAACATTTGTGCAAAAAACACAAGAAGGCTCTGGCAGCGAAAGAGTTAAGTAGTCAGTAACAAGCTGGCACCAAAGTACAGGACTGATCAGGAATTTAAGGTATTCTGTCAGCTACACTGGAATTCGAAATGATTGCTCTGCCATTCTCCAGACAGCAGAGACTATCAATAACTACATGGTCACTGGCTTGTCACAATGAATCCCACTAACGGTGATGAGCAGGCATTTCACTGATTCACTGTTTTCATACAAATACAGTATAAACTCTCCATTGCATTGGATTTTTATTCAGTAATAAGCAACACTATAATGTGTAAAGTTGAATTTTGCATAATTTTTTTTTTTCTTAGAAATATTGAATTACAGTATTAAATTATCATGTACCATGGTATTCAAACCCCAAGTCAAAAAAGGCATCTTTTTTTTTTTACACTATCATACATTTAGTAACCCAGATAGATAAAACGATAGATAGATAGATAGATAGATAGATAGATAGATAGATAGATAGATAGATAGATAGATCAAGAAAACTGATGGGGAATGGATCCCCACCTGTTTTTGGTGGACAGGATCAGATTGGATGCCTGTGGGCGGGGCCCCTGATAAGGCAGTACAGCCAGGGCCGCTGATAGGGGGGGACCACCGGTCCTCTTGTAGGAGGCCCGAGCATACAGGGGGGGGCCCACACAGGGAGGGGGATTAGTGATGGATGGCAATTTTGTCTCTCTTGCTCCAGCAGCTGAAAGCTGGTCTCTCCCCTTCTCCCTGCTGTCAGCTTTTATCTGCTGAGAAAGAGACAGCCGTCCCTCACTAATCCCCCTCCCTGTGGCCCCCCTCTCAGCGCTGGCTCCAGTATTAGCTGTGCGCCTAAATTTGTTATCTCTAACTTTGTTTCTCTCCCTCTTTCTCTCTTATCCCAGAGCCCAGCCTGTATATTTTTTCATCTCATCTCCATTTTTATTAATAAACTCTGTTTTTTCTTTTAGAATTAGCAGGGATTCTGTGAGTTATGTTGTATTTGTGTCTGCTAATAATTTTATTGTATTTTAAGTGAAATATGCCTTAAATATTTTCTTGGGGGATATTAGGTAGTCTGTTCGAGGTCCCACCATTTCTATCAGTAGCCCTGAGCACAGCCAGCCCCCCATTACTGGGCCCAGGCCTCATCAGTTCAAAAGGGGGGCCTGGGCACTTACCGAGCAAGAGGACTGCCTTATTGCTGACGATTGTAACTTTTGTGCAGTGCTGCTGGCTTCTACTTTTCTTCCTCTGGTTGCATTGCAGGGGGGTTGCTTCTAGTATCTGCGCCCCCCCCCCTACTGTCTGGGACCCCTGCGTGTTTCTTTCCCCTGCAGTGCTGCCATTTTCCCTCCTCTTCTCTTGCACTGGCAGCTGCTGAGGGCACACAGGTGGGTTATTTCAGGGTGGTGAGCGGGGGGGCTCACCATCCTGAATGAACATACTACTGATCGCTCACTGTGGGGGTGCAGTTATTGCCTCTGTGCCCCTATTCACTTGAATGGGTCTTGTTCAACAGGGGCAGGGCTTTTTTTCAGCAGGAACGTGGGGGAACACATTTCCGGCACCTCCAGCAACGAATGTATGTAATGGCAAGGATTGCTGGGGTATGCTGAAGGGTCTATTGATGCTGGCTGCTGGGAGATCTATTTTTGTGTGGAGGTCTATTGTTGCTAGTGGGGGGGGGTCTTTTGTTTCTGGGGGAGGGGTCAATTGTTTCTGGGAGGGATCTACTCTTGAGGGAGAGTTCTACTGTTGCTGGCTCCTAGAGGGTTTATTGATGCAGTCTGCTGGGACATCTATTGTTGCTGGGGCGGTATTTTTTGTGGGGGGTCATCTATTGTTGTATGGGGGATCTATTTTTGCTGGAGTGAGGTCTATCATTGCTAGGAGGGTCTACTGTTGCTCACTGCAGGGGATCTATTTTACTGTCTTTCTTGTTATCATTAACAAATTCCATGCAAATGACTTAGTAGCAGAAATTATACTGGGTTTTGTATTCTCTAAAAAGGGCCATACTGGGAGGTTGGTAGGAGGGGGAACCAAGGAACGGTGCTTAGGGTTGGGTTGGGAGCAGAAACAAAGGGTGAAGATCGGAGTTCCTGCACCTATTCTCTGAGAAAAAAAGCCCTGAATAGGGGTATTATTTCTGACATGCCTGCAAAGCACAGAATTGCGGCCATTGCATTTTAGCAAAAATATCTTTTGATCTTTTTGGAGGAGGAGGACCCTGTCAGGTAGGCTGTATGGGGCCCAGTGATTTCTATCAGCAGCCCTGCTAGCAGGTGTCAGCGGACACACGTCCACTGACATCCATCGTTCCATAGAGACAAATGGCTGGTCCGATCATATCTGCCCGAGAAACAGACAGCCTGATCAGACCATCCGTGTAAACCAGTGTAAATCAACCTATATATGAGTGTTTTTTTTTTCATTCAACCAGCAAGTGAATGTGATGTGAACGATGTGAATGCATGAATCCTCCTCGCTGAGCCCTTATACTTCCACAGTGGGGAAACGTCCTTATCGCCAGAATATGCTGATCAGCTGATCCATTGGAGAAAATCCAACAGAGTGGTTGTATTAGAAGCTGATCAGTAGATTGACTTCTGAACAACCAGCCTGCCCATATATGGATCAAAATTAGACCCATCCCTGCGGAACCAGACACATTTTGATCCATGTGTGGCCAGCTTAATGTGGGAATAAATCTTGGAACGTTAGCTTATAATAAATCTTGCCTGTAGGTAAAATGAATATCTCCTAAAAATGTTTAGGTGATAGTCTAGCGAGCAGCAGCCAGTGATGTCACCGGCGCATGCGCTCTAAAGGAACGGCATACTGTACTGTGCTGTTCTTTCAGAGCTTCAGTATCTCACAAAAGTGAGTACACCCCTCACATTTTTGTAAATATTTTATTATATCTTTTTATGTGACAACACTGAAGAAATTACACTTTGCTACAATGTAAAGCAGTGAGTGTACAGCTTGTATAACAGTGTAAATGTTGCTGTCCCCTCAAAATTACTCAACTCAACTCTAAACCGCTGGCAACAAAAGTGAGTACACCCCTAAGTTGATAATGTCCAAATTTGGCCAAAAGTGTCAATATTTTTTGTGGCCACCATTATTTTCCACCACTGCCTTAACCCTCTTGGGCATGGAGTTCACCAGAGCTTCACAGGTTGCCACTGGGGTCCTCTTCCACTCCTCCATGACAACATCACAAAGCTGGTGGATGTTAGAGACCTTGCACTCCTCCACCTTTTTACATAGTTACATAGTAGGTGAGGTTGAAAAAAGACACAAGTCCATCAAGTCCAACCTATGTGTGTGATTATATGTTAGTATTACATTGTATATCCCTGTATGTTGTGGTTGTTCAGGTGCTTATCTAATATTTTCTTGAAACTATCAATTCCCCTCGCTGATACCACCGCTTGTGGAAGGAATTCCACATCCTTGCCGCTCTTACAGTAAAGAACCCTCTACGTAGTTTAAGGTTAAACCTCTTTTCTTCTAATTTTAATGAGTGGCCACGAGTCTTGTTAAACTCCATTTTGCTAAAAAGTTTTATACCTATTGTGGGGTCACCAGTATGGTATTTGTATATGGAAATCATATCCTCTCTCAAGCGTCTCTTCTCCAGAGAGAATAAGTTCAGTGCTCGCAACCTTTCCTCATAACTAATATCCTCCAGACCCTTTATCAGCTTTGTTGCCCTTCTTTGTACTCACTCCATTTCCAGTACATCTTTCCTGAGGACTGGTGCCCAGAGCTGGACAGCATATTCCAGGTGCGGCCGGGAGAGTTATCGTTTTATCTCTGGAGTTAATACCCTTTTTAATGCATGCCAATATTCTGTTTGCTTTGTTAGCAGCAGCTTGGCATTGCATGCCATTGCTGAGCATATCATCTACTGGGACTCCCAGGTCCTTTTCCATCCTCGATTCCCCCAGAGGTTCTCCTCCCAGTGTATAGATTGCATTCCTATTTTTGCCACCCAAATGCATTATTTTACATTTTTCTACATTGATCCTCATTTGCCATGTAGTTGCCCACCCCATTAATTTGTTCAGATTTTTTTGAAAGGTTTCCAAATCCTGAGGAGAAGTTATTGCCCTGCGTAGGTTAGTATTGTCCACAAATACAGAGATTGAACTGTTTAACCCATCCTCCAGGTCGTTTATGAACAAATTAAATAGGATTGGTCCCAGCACAGAACCCTGGGGGACCCCACCTTTTGTTTGAGGATGCCCTACAAATCCTCAATAGAGTTTTGGTCTGGAGATATGCTTAGCTAGTCCATCACCTTTAACCTCAACTTCTTTAGCAAGGCAGTGGTCATCTTGGAGATGTGTTTGGGGTCGTTGGAATACTGCCCTGTGGCCCAGTCTCCGAAGAAGGGGGCAATGTTCTGCTTCAGTATGTCACAGCACCTTGTTGTCATTCATGGTTCCCTCAATGAACTGTAGCTCCCCGGTGCCAGCAACACTCATGCAGCCCCAGACCATGACACTCCCACCACCGTGCATGACTGTAGGCAAGACACACTTGTCCCTGTACTCCTCATCTGGTTTCCGCTAGACATTCTTGACACCATCTAAACCAAATAAGTTTATCTTGGTCTCATCAGACCACAAGACATGGCTCCAGTAATCCATGTCCTTAGTCTGCTTGTCTTCATCAAACTGTTTGCGGGCTTTCTTGTACATCATCTTTAGAAGAGGCTTCCTTCTGGGATGACAGCCATGCAAACCAATTTGATGCAGTGCATGGCATATGGTCTGAGAACAGACAGGCTGATCTCCCACCCCTTAAACCTCTGCAGCAATTCTGCACCTATTACCCAAAGACAACCTCTGGATATGAGGTTGAGCACGTGCACTCAACTTCTCTGGTCGACCATGGTGAAGCCTGTTCTGAGTGGAACCTGTTCTGTTAAAACGCTGTAAGGTCTTGGCCACTGTGCTGCAGCTCAGTTTCAGGGTCTTGGCAATCTTCTTATAGCCTAGGCCATCTTTATGTAGAGCAACAATTATTTTTTTTCAGATCCTTAGAGAGTTCTTTGCCATGAGGTGATATGCTGAACTTCCAGTGAACAGCATGAGAGAGTGAGAGTGATAACACCAAATTTAGCACACTTGCTCCCCATTAACACCTGAGACCTTGTAACACTAACAAGTCACATGACACCAGTGAGGGAAAATGGCTAATTAGGCCCAATTTGGACATTTTCACTTAGGGGTGTACTCACTCTTGTTGCCACTGGTTTAGACATTAATGGCTGTGTGTTGAGTTATTTTGAGGGAACAGCAAATTTACAGTTATGCAAGCTGTACACTCACTACTTTACATTGTAGAAAAGTGTAATTTCTTCAGTGTTGTCACATGAAAATATATAATAACATATTTACAAAAATGTTAGGGGTGTACTCACTTTTGTGAGATACTGTATGTGCCACAGCTGGGACTGGGCAGTGATGTTATCAAGGCTCGACAACTCAGACGCCTGGAGTCCCCAAACCCAGAAGTAAAACCAAGTGAATATGGAAGCCTCTGCAGTGGTGACAGGGCTTAATTTTAAGGTAAGTCTTTTGTAATGTGCTAGTATGTGGTGCATACTAGCATATTATGATATTATATCTCTCAGAAGGTGACGAAATAAAGAAAAATGATCAAAATGCTACAAAAATCACCTTGTGGCGCTATAAACGCAACACTGCTAGATATCAGTGTACTAAAATGTCCAACTGGACTCCGTGAGTATTATAAACACAAGTGCATAAATATAATACACATTAAAGTAAATAGTGATAAAATAACATTCAAAAATCGCATGTGAATGATAACAATCAAAAAATCGCATAAACATAAAATAAGTGAAAAAATATATATATAAAATAAGTGAAAAAGATATATATAAATAGAGCAAATAAATAAATAAAACAAAATATTATCTGCTATAAATAGTGCTCTAATAACAATGTGCAGTCCCAAAGAAATGTGGTCTCACAAATCCAATAATTACTCAGACACACTCAATGTCTAATAATGAAATGATGATCGCAGTAGTTCAAAAACTCCTTCTCCAGTGAAAGTTCTATAACAAAGTGTCCATACAACGCAAAGCCTCCACCACACCCTAGGTGTTCGTGCCCCCCTCGTTTAGAACACTCACCAACAGTATTGCCCAGCACTCTCGTGTCGGGCGAAAAACGCTTATAGTAAATACAGATGTGAACTGTTCCTCCAGCCAACTCTTGTGCCAGACTCCGCAGCAGAGGTTAGTGGGTTAATATCTCAGAGTTACCTCAAGGAGACAAAAGAGACTTCCCATAGTGCAAGATTGCAAAGCTATTTTTAATCTCACTAAAAAATCGATAAAAATCACACTCAAATGAATCAAATTAAAAGCAGGCACTTCAAATAGACATTCCAATAGTCAATCAGGAGATCCTTTACTCTTAGGCATTGGTGAGCACATCGGAAGCAAGTCCAGTTGATATCAAAAAGCACCGTCTCTATACAAGGCAGCTGTGTGGTACCTGACAGCAGACAACCCAGTTTGAAAGCAGCGCCAAATTGTGATATCCAGTCCTTCAATGTGTGTGTGCTCCTTCCTCCGCCTTCTCTCTAACCTTTTACTGTGTATGCTGGTCGCCGTATAGCCACGCCCCCGACATGTTTCGTCCAATGGACTTCCTCATGGGTTTGGCTATCCAGCTGTCTCAACCCCCCTTTAATTTAAAATACCAGGTGACCAGTCCCTCCCAGCACAGTTAACCCCTCCCCCCTATGTTATCCAATTGGTAGTTAAGCTCATCCGGTGGGTGGTTAATGGTCAGTTTCTCCCCAGCTCCTCCCCATCTTTGTGTACAGGGTCACTCATTGGTCCCCCACATATTGCTCTCAGCCAGATAAAAAATAAATAAATAATCGGCCGATCGCTACTCACAACCAAAGAGGCAAATCCCCATCCACATCGAGAGAGGCTTCCCAACCCGGCCTTCCGCTTGTTTACCTCTTCAGTTATCTCGTCCCCGCCGTAATGGATACTTTTATTTCATCTCCGCGCATGCGCGGACTTCCAGGGAAGCCAGTTCAATGCGCAAGCTGATTGGCTGTGTCTGGGCACCACCGTCATCACGCTTACGCTAGCGTGCTCCCCCCAGACAGCCCACTCCACCCCCGACATCTTACTACACCCGGAATAGCCCCTAGGCTGCGCAGGCGCCGACCATTAGGTAATGTTATGGCGAGGAGAGCACTATCTCCTCCCCATCGGCAACCACCTCCAATCTGCGTCATCGGTAGACGAATCAGGGGGAGATTAGCAGAATTACTAGGTAGCAGAATTACTCTATTTGCCCCAGATATAATAGTGACTTTACATTCAACTATGTATAGCACCCTAACAATGTTCACAACCTCAACTCCGCAAACAGGAATAAGCACCTATGATGAGGCTAATCCCCCATCTAAAAATAGGTGACAACTGTGAGATGCCTTAAAATAAAATAAAAACATCGAGCAGCGGAGGAGATCACACAAGGAATTCCAAATACTGTATATTAATTCCCACTACTTTAAAAGGGACGTTCAATGTCTCCCTAATTTTGCACAACCTGCTAGCATTTCCTTGTGCGACAAATGCCCAGGAGTTCACACAACATTAAAAAAAAAAAAAAAATTATTTTTCAAATCTAGAAACACACTGATTAAAAAAGTACAGGTCCAATAATGACTATAATAAAAACTACTAATCTTAGACCCATCTACTTATTTCAACATAAAATGCATGGACCAACAAAACTCAATATGAATGACATCAAAGTGTGATAATTGGTGTCACAGTGTACCTCCAAATACATACAATCCTAAAGTAATCATATATAAATCAAACATATAAAAATAAAAATAAATAAAAAGCATGAAAAAGAAATATTTACTTAAAAGCACAAAGTTCTCCAAAATACGTCCAAAAGTTATCTTCCTAGTAAAGAATCTAATTGTTTGTAGGCAGGACATGTTCACAAACCTGCCCTCTAGAAAAAGGAAAACGCGGCGGACAATCTCAATGACCAATAGTGTCAAGAGTTATTGATGAAACTATTGACATCCAGCTCGATATTCATACCTGCTGGTGTCAAGCTCCTCATCAAAAATATCCACCTCGTTTCTCTTTGTGACAGGTCTCTGATCCTGTTTGAGCCCCTCCAAGAATGGTGAACCTGGTCAATACCGCAGAACTGTAAAAGGGATGGATCCTGCTGATGGCACTCTTTAAAGTGCATAGACACACTATGGTACTTGTACCCCTTCCGTATATTCGCAAGGTGCTCCGAAATACGGACCTTCAATTGTCTTTTAGTGCGTCCCACATAATAGAGCCTACATGGACACCACAACAGGTATACCACAAAGGTCGTGTTGCAGGTCATAAACTCTTCTATTTTAAAGGATTCACCAACCCCGTTGGTCACTGAGGTAACGCCCCTATTAATTTTTGAAACCGTTCTGCAGCAAATACATTTTCTGCAAGAAAAAAATCCTTTTAAATCACCAGAGATAGTGGCTCTTACTGGCAGATCTAATATCTTCTTAACGATCCTATCACCAATATTGGGAGCTCTTCTATAGATGAACCTGGGAGCAGTTGGTAAAACCGCGCCCAGGTATTTATCCCTGCCCAAAATATGCCAATGCTTGGCAAAAATGGATTCTATGTCCCTATATTGGTGATGAAAACCTGATAAGAATTTGACCTGATGTTGTGTCTGATCACTACTTCTTATCTGATCTTGCAAGCATACTTCCCTAGGGATCTTTCCCACTTCCTCTATTATTTTATCAAGGCGGGAGCAATTATATCCCTTCTGTAGAAATCTCTCCTTCAATACACCAGACTGGGTAATAAAGTCCATATCTGTGGTGCAGTTACGGCGAACTCTCAGAAGTTGGCCTTTCGGGATATTCCTTATCCACGAGGTGTGATGTCCACTCCTCGTGGACAGGTAGCTATTCCGGTCCGTGGTTTTGAAAAAAACTAACGTCTTCAAATGATCCCTCTCTCTTTCTATAGTGAGGTCCAAAAAAATAACAGAAGTGGGACTGAAATTGAAGTCCAATCTTATATTGTTAAGGTTGGAGTTCAATTTTTCCGCGAACATTTTGACACTTAACTCAGTGCCCGCCCAAATAAGCAAGACATCATCAATAAACCTCCGATAGAAGATCAACTGCTGTGGTCTATTTGAAAAGACAACCCTATCCTCCCATTCTGCCATAAAAAGGTTGGCAAGGCTCGGGGCATATTTAGCCCCCATTGCCACGCCAACCTTCTGCGAGTAGAAGACTCCCCCATACCAAAAATAATTATGGGACATGCAGAAGTCTAAAGCATGGCCCACAAATACCTTTTGGGCATGAGGGATATCATCTCTCCTGCTTAAAGCCCAATTCAGGGCCAGCAATGCATCCTGATGCTGGATGATGGTATACAAGCTAGCCACATCCGCTGTTACCAAAAAAACTTCGGCATCAGGGGGGATTCGTATCTCATTTAGAGCTTTTAAAAGGTCAGTGGTGTCCCTTAAGTAAGCCCTTGTGTTTCTAACGCTAGGCTGAAGGATTCTGTCTAGATACTCCCCCAGCCTTGCCGTAACTGAACCTATACCATTAACAATCGGACGTGGGGGAGGGGTGATTAGGTCCTTATGTATTTTAGGTAAGGTGTAAATAACCGGTATCCTGTATGCACTTGGAACCAGATATTTAGTTTCCTTAACGTTAAGGACCCCTTTACCATATCCCCATTGGATGAGAGCCTCCAATTGATTTTTGTAGTTATCAGTCGGATCTACATCCAATTTCCTATATGTGGTAGTATCACTCAATAATGCTTTTAACTGGTTATCGTAGAAGGATCTATCCAAAATAACCACCCCCCCGCCTTTATCAGCAGGGCGTATAATGATGTCTTTTTTGTCCTCCAAGGACTTAATCCCGTCCTTGAAATGACGAGCATTAACCCCTTTCTTCAGAGGTAATGCATCTAAATCACTGAGTACCAGATTTTTAAAAACTTCCACAAAATGATTACTAGGGATCTGAGGGTTGAACAATGAACGATTTTTTAAACCACTATCACTTCGGGTGTCGATTGAACTCACAGTGGAGCTACCCTTAGAGGGGTGCATGAGAAAATATTTTTTGATATTTAGAGTGCGCACAAACTTGTGTACGTCCATATAAACATCGAATTTATTCAACATTCTTCTTGGTGCACACTTAAGGCCAGTCTTTAGAATGTTTAATTCTTTGGTCTCTAATTGCACCTTACTCAAATTGAACACACCACCATCTACATATCCCTCATCCTTTTTCTTGGATTGTTTGTGTTGTTTTCGTTTTCCCGCACGACATCCTCTCCGTTTTTGCTCATCGGCCCACTGTATTGAAGAGGTGTATTCCTCTGTCCCATATGTGTCCCTGTACCTCGACCTCTTGGGGTCCCTCCTCCCCGTCCTCCTCTCCCCCTCTGATTTAGAAAAGGTGGAGGAGGAGGGTGGTAGGGTGGGTACATATTCTCATTGTACCTCCTTTCCGTATCCTCATGTCCCAATGGTGTAAACCTGTTATGCACTGGTAGCGAAAAACCCCTATTATTATCTAGCACATCTTGTGGCCATCTTTGGTCTCTAAAGGGTGGGTAAGGTGTTGGATACGGGTACCCCATCATCTGAGCTTGAGGTTGTTGAAAACCATACTGTACTGGGGGAAAAACTCCATCTCTTACGATCGGTCCTCTCCTAGGTGAAGGGTATCCCCCTTGAAAAATAGGTCCCCTTTGACGGGTATCTCCATCTCTAGGTTTGACACTTTGAGTCATAGGTGTTTTGTTGTTAGTTTTAGTAGCAATCTTACCCCTTCCCTCTTTGGTTTTGATACTTTGTCTGGAGTCCTCATCCCTTCTGTTATCAACATCGGGATCCCCTTGATCATTTCTCTCAACTGAACCATTAGTTTGCCATGTGTAGATTTTGTTGTTTTTAAAATCCGCTAAATCCCTATTGTATTTTTTAACTTTTTTCTTTTGTGTGTCCTTATCCCACTTTTCTAGTTTCTTCTTCATCATAACATTAAAATCTTTTACCTGACTAGTTTCACTCAGGGGTTCTAATTTAACCCTTATTAGTTCAATCTGTTCTTTTAGCTTCATTAATTTAATCCCCTTTCTTTTTAATACCAAAGCCTGTAATTCAATCCCCATTTTATTGAAAAAGACCAACCATTCATCCATAAGTGATTGGTCATTTAAACCACCCTGTGGAGGGACATCCCACCTCAGGCTCCTAAAAATCAGACCCTCCTTTAAGTATTGCTCAAAGGTAAGTACGTCCCACCATGTTTTCACCTGTTTCTCTAATAAATGATCCAGGTTCTTAAGGAGTCCTGAAATGTCCTCCTCCTCCTCCATCATTTCATGGTTATTAGAAAAGATGTTGTTGGGGTTAATTTGTCGTGATGATAGTTGATAGCCTCTATTCTGAAGCTCTCAATATCACTTACAGCAAACTTAAAAGTAGTACTCCCCAGCTGCTAGTGATTAAACGATGATTAGAAAAGACTCAAGATACACTATAAATGGCCTCCCCTCTAGTATATCATCACAGCGCTCAAATACCCCCCTCCCTCACTAGCTGCCACTTAAATAGTTCAATATATCTCTCAGAAGGTGACGAAATAAAGAAAAATGATCAAAATGCTACAAAAATCACCTTGTGGCGCTATAAACGCAACACTGCTAGATATCAGTGTACTAAAATGTCCAACTGGACTCCGTGAGTATTATAAACACAAGTGCATAAATATAATACACATTAAAGTAAATAGTGATAAAATAACATTCAAAAATCGCATGTGAATGATTACAATCAAAAAATCGCATAAACATAAAATAAGTGAAAAAATATAT
The DNA here is from genome assembly GCF_037356315.1 of Lithobates pipiens. Classification (NCBI taxonomy): domain Eukaryota; kingdom Metazoa; phylum Chordata; class Amphibia; order Anura; family Ranidae; genus Lithobates; species Lithobates pipiens. The sequence continues at coordinate 80,168,030 of NW_027507748.1, forward strand.
ATATAAAATAAGTGAAAAAGATATATATAAATAGAGCAAATAAATAAATAAAACAAAATATTATCTGCTATAAATAGTGCTCTAAAACCAATGTGCAGTCCCAAAGAAATGTGGTCTCACAAATCCAATAATTACTCAGACACACTCAATGTCTAATAATGAAATGATGATCGCAGTAGTTCAAAAACTCCTTCTCCAGTGAAAGTTCTATAACAAAGTGTCCATACAACGCAAAGCCTCCACCACACCCTAGGTGTTCGTGCCCCCCTCGTTTAGAACACTCACCAACAGTATTGCCCAGCACTCTCATGTCGGGCGAAAAACGCTTATAGTAAATACAGATGGTAACTGTTCCTCCAGCCAACTCTTGTGCCAGACTCCGCAGCAGAGGTTAGTGGGTTAATATCTCAGAGTTACCTCAAGGAGACAAAAGAGACTTCCCATAGTGCAAGATTGCAAAGCTATTTTTAATCTCACTAAAAAATCGATAAAAATCACACTCAAATGAATCAAATTAAAAGCAGGCACTTCAAATAGACATTCCAATAGTCAATCAGGAGATCCTTTACTCTTAGGCATTGGTGAGCACATCGGAAGCAAGTCCAGTTGATATCAAAAAGCACCGTCTCTATACAAGGCAGCTGTGTGGTACCTGACAGCAGACAACCCAGTTTGGAAGCAGCGCCAAATTGTGATATCCAGTCCTTCAATGTGTGTGTGCTCCTTCCTCCGCCTTCTCTCTAACCTTTTACTGTGTATGCTGGTCGCCGTATAGCCACGCCCCCGACATGTTTCATCCAATGGACTTCCTCATGGGTTTGGCTATCCAGCTGTCTCAACCCCCCTTTTATTTAAAATACCAGGTGACCAGTCCCTCCCAGCACAGGTAACCCCTCCCCCCTATGTTATCCAATTGGTAGTTAAGCTCATCCGGTGGGTGGTTAATGGTCAGTTTCTCCCCAGCTCCTCCCCATCTTTGTGTACAGGGTCACTCATTGGTCCCCCACATATTGCTCTCAGCCAGATAAAAAATAAATAAATAATCGGCCGATCGCTACTCACAACCAAAGAGGCAAATCCCCATCCACATCGAGAGAGGCTTCCCAACCCGGCCTTCCGCTTGTTTACCTCTTCAGTTATCTCGTCCCCGCCGTAATGGATACTTTTATTTCATCTCCGCGCATGCGCGGACTTCCGGGGAAGCCCGTTCAATGCGCAAGCTGATTGGCTGTGTCTGGGCACCACCGTCATCACGCTTACGCTAGCGTGCTCCCCCCAGACAGCCCACTCCACCCCCGACATCTTACTACACCCGGAATAGCCCCTAGGCTGCGCAGGTGCCGACCATTAGGTAATGTTATGGCGAGGAGAGCACTATCTCCTCCCCATCGGCAACCACCTCCAATCTGCGTCATCGGTAGACGAATCAGGGGGAGATCAGCAGAATTACTAGGTAGCAGAATTACTCTATTCGCCCCAGATATAATAGTGACTTTACATTCAACTATGTATAGCACCCTAACAATGTTCACAACCTCAACTCCGCAAACAGGAATAAGCACCTATGATGAGGCTAATCCCCCATCTAAAAATAGGTGACAACTGTGAGATGCCTTAAAATAAAATAAAAACATCGAGCAGCGGAGGAGATCACACAAGGAATTCCAAATACTGTATATTAATTCCCACTACTTTAAAAGGGACGTTCAATGTCTCCCTAATTTTGCACAACCTGCTAGCATTTCCTTGTGCGACAAATGCCCAGGAGTTCACACAACATTAAAAAAAATAAAAAAATAAAATTATTTTTCAAATCTAGAAACACACTGATTAAAAAAGTACAGGTCCAATAATGACTATAATAAAAACTACTAATCTTAGACCCATCTACTTATTTCAACATAAAATGCATGGACCAACAAAACTCAATATGAATGACATCAAAGTGTGATAATTGGTGTCACAGTGTACCTCCAAATACATACAATCCTAAAGTAATCATATATAAATCAAACATATAAAAATAAAAATAAATAAAAAGCATGAAAAAGAAATATTTACTTAAAAGCACAAAGTTCTCCAAAATACGTCCAAAAGTTATCTTCCTAGTAAAGAATCTAATTGTTTGTAGGCAGGACATGTTCACAAACCTGCCCTCTAGAAAAAGGAAAACGCGGCGGACAATCTCAATGACCAATAGTGTCAAGAGTTATTGATGAAACTATTGACATCCAGCTCGATATTCATACCTGCTGGTGTCAAGCTCCTCATCAAAAATATCCACCTCGTTTCTCTTTGTGACAGGTCTCTGATCCTGTTTGAGCCCCTCCAAGAATGGTGAACCTGGTCAATACCGCAGAACTGTAAAAGGGATGGATCCTGCTGATGGCACTCTTTAAAGTGCATAGACACACTATGGTACTTGTACCCCTTCCGTATATTCGCAAGGTGCTCCGAAATACGGACCTTCAATTGTCTTTTAGTGCGTCCCACATAATAGAGCCTACATGGACACCACAACAGGTATACCACAAAGGTCGTGTTGCAGGTCATAAACTCTTCTATTTTAAAGGATTCACCAACCCCGTTGGTCACTGAGGTAACGCCCCTATTAATTTTTGAAACCGTTCTGCAGCAAATACATTTTCTGCAAGAAAAAAATCCTTTTAAATCACCAGAGATAGTGGCTCTTACTGGCAGATCTAATATCTTCTTAACGATCCTATCACCAATATTGGGAGCTCTTCTATAGATGAACCTGGGAGCAGTTGGTAAAACCGCGCCCAGGTATTTATCCCTGCCCAAAATATGCCAATGCTTGGCAAAAATGGATTCTATGTCCCTATATTGGTGATGAAAACCTGATAAGAATTTGACCTGATGTTGTGTCTGATCACTACTTCTTATCTGATCTTGCAAGCATACTTCCCTAGGGATCTTTCCCACTTCCTCTATTATTTTATCAAGGCGGGAACAATTATATCCCTTCTGTAGAAATCTCTCCTTCAATACACCAGACTGGGTAATAAAGTCCATATCTGTGGTGCAGTTACGGCGAACTCTCAGAAGTTGGCCTTTCGGGATATTCCTTATCCACGAGGTGTGATGTCCACTCCTCGTGGACAGGTAGCTATTCCGGTCCGTGGTTTTGAAAAAAACTAGCGTCTTCAAATGATCCCTCTCTCTTTCTATAGTGAGGTCCAAAAAATTAACAGAAGTGGGACTGAAATTGAAGTCCAATCTTATATTGTTAAGGTTGGAGTTCAATTTTTCTGCGAACATTTTGACACTTAACTCAGTGCCCGCCCAAATAAGCAAGACATCATCAATAAACCTCCGATAGAAGATCAACTGCTGTGGTCTATTTGAAAAGACAACCCTATCCTCCCATTCTGCCATAAAAAGGTTGGCAAGGCTCGGGGCATATTTAGCCCCCATTGCCACGCCAACCTTCTGCGAGTAGAAGACTCCCCCATACCAAAAATAATTATGGGACATGCAGAAGTCTAAAGCATGGCCCACAAATACCTTTTGGGCATGAGGGATATCATCTCTCCTGCTTAAAGCCCAATTCAGGGCCAGCAATGCATCCTGATGCTGGATGATGGTATACAAGCTAGCCACATCCGCTGTTACCAAAAAAACTTCGGCATCAGGGGGGATTCGTATCTCATTTAGAGCTTTTAAAAGGTCAGTGGTGTCCCTTAAGTAAGCCCTTGTGTTTCTAACGCTAGGCTGAAGGATTCTGTCCAGATACTCCCCCAGCCTTGCCGTAACTGAACCTATACCATTAACAATCGGACGTGGGGGAGGGGTGATTAGGTCCTTATGTATTTTAGGTAAGGTGTAAATAACCGGTATCCTGCATGCACTTGGAACCAGATATTTAGTTTCCTTAACGTTAAGGACCCCTTTACCATATCCCCATTGGATGAGAGCCTCCAATTGATTTTTGTAGTTATCAGTCGGATCTACATCCAATTTCCTATATGTGGTAGTATCACTCAATAATGCTTTTAACTGGTTATCATAGAAGGATCTATCCAAAATAACCCCCCCCCCCCCCCCGCCTTTATCAGCAGGGCGTATAATGATGTCTTTTTTGTCCTCCAAGGACTTAATCCCGTCCTTGAAATGACGAGCATTAACCCCTTTCTTCAGAGGTAATGCATCTAAATCACTGAGTACCAGATTTTTAAAAACTTCCACAAAATGATTACTAGGGATCTGAGGGTTGAACAATGAACGATTTTTTAAACCACTATCACTTCGGGTGTCGATTGAACTCACAGTGGAGCTACCCTTAGAGGGGTGCATGAGAAAATATTTTTTGATATTTAGAGTGCGCACAAACTTGTGTACGTCCATATAAACATCGAATTTATTCAACATTCTTCTTGGTGCACACTTAAGGCCTAAAGCCTATAGCCTAGGCCATTTTTATGTAGAGCAACAATTATTTTTTTTCAGATCCTTAGAGAGTTCTTTGCCATGAGGTGATATGCTGAACTTCCAGTGAACAGCATGAGAGAGTGAGAGTGATAACACCAAATTTAGCACACTTGCTCCCCATTAACACCTGAGACCTTGTAACACTAACAAGTCACATGACACCAGTGAGGGAAAATGGCTAATTAGGCCCAATTTGGACATTTTCACTTAGGGGTGTACTCACTCTTGTTGCCACTGGTTTAGACATTAATGGCTGTGTGTTGAGTTATTTTGAGGGAACAGCAAATTTACAGTTATACAAGCTGTACACTCACTACTTTACATTGTAGAAAAGTGTAATTTCTTCAGTGTTGTCACATGAAAATATATAATAACATATTTACAAAAATGTTAGGGGTGTACTCACTTTTGTGAGATACTGTATGTGCCACAGCTGGGACTGGGCAGTGATGTTATCAAGGCTCGACAACTCAGACGCCTGGAGTCCCCAAACCCAGAAGTAAAACCAAGTGAATATGGAAGCCTCTGCAGTGGTGACAGGGCTTAATTTTAAGGTAAGTCTTTTGTAATGTGCTAGTATGTGGTGCATACTAGCATATTATGATATTGCCTTACAGGTGGAAACTTTAATTTTTTTTTTTCATACAGTTTACTACCACTTTAAGGACAGGGACAAACTTTGTTTCTGCTTACCTACCCCAAGCCCTATTCTTTATGGCTTGTAGAGAAGGTAGAACATACATCAGGGAGCCATTGATTGTGTTCCTCCTATTGTAAAGCACTAAAATGAGTATGAAGTACATTTCATCAGTAAAATGTAGGCAAGGTTCTTTCACATGAGACAATGAAGTAAGAAACCTGTAAATGTACAGATCAGTGCAAAGCGTTACCAACGTTACAACATCTGAAAGGAGTGAGAAGAATGAAAATATTATTCTGCAATTGTCCTGGGAATGGAACTGTTCTATCATATTAACCCTATTGTTTATCTCTAAACCTCTGCCTACTTATGCAAGTGTATCGCTGCAGTACAAAAGGTGTTTTTTTTCTGCAATGTATGCTTTAACCTCTTTGTGCCTGTACACAGGAACTCTATAGCTTTCAGGAATCAATGCATGTTGGCTTATTATTAGTGCTGTCAAGTGATAGAAGAAAATGGGCTGCTGCATTTACAAAGGTGAAAATAATTATTTGATCCCCTGCATATTTTATAAGTTTGCCCACTTACAATTAAATTATGGGTCTATATATGTTATCATAGGTGTATTTTAAATGATAGAGACAGAATATCAACCAAAAATCCATAAAAACACGATATAAATGTTATAAATTGAGTTGCAGTTCAGTGAGTAAAATAAGTATTTGATCCCCTACCAATCAATAATAATTCTGGCTTCCACAGACTGGCTACAGTATGTGCTCATGTGGTACACAGATTAGTCCTGTCAATTTAAGAAAGAGCTCCTAACGACAACTTGTTATGTGTATAAAAGACACCTGTTCACGCAATCTCTTTCTTTCATTCAAACCTCACCATCATGGGCAAGACCAAAGAGCTTTCAAAGGGACAAGATTATCGACCTGCACAAGACTGGATTGGGCTACAAGACCATCAGCAAGAAACATGGTGGGAAGGAGACTACTGGTGGAGCAATTATTTGCAAATGGAAGAAATACAAAATAACCATCAATCGCCCTCAATCTGGAGCTCCATGCAAGATTTCGCCTCATGTGGTAGGGACGATCATCAGAAAAGTGAGGGATCAGCCCAGAACTACACAGGAAGAGCTTGTGAATGATCTCAAGCCAGTTGGGACCACAGTCACCAAACAAACCATTGGTAACACAATACAATAGATTGAAACCTGCAGCGCCCGCAAGGTCCCCCTCCTCAAGAAGGCACATGTACAGGCCTGTATGAAGTTTTCCAGTGAACATCTAAATGATTCAGAGAAGGATTGGGAGAAAATGCTGTGGTCAGATGAGACCAAAATTTTGCTCGTTGGCATCAATTCGACTCGCCATGCTTTGAGGAAGAAAATGCTGACTATGACCCTAAGAACACCATCCCTAAAGTCAAGCACAGCGATTGAAACATTATGCTTGAGGGCTGTTTCTCTGCTGAAGGTACGGGCTGAATTTGCTGCATTGAAAGGCCAATGGACGGGGCCATGTATTGTCAAATATTGGATACCCTTTGGAGAAACTTCTTCCCTTGGTCTTCCAGCATGACAATGATGTAAAACATACCACCAAGGCAACAAGCAAGTGGCTAAAAAAGAATCACATTAAGGTCATGTAGTGGCCTAGCCAGTCTCCAGACCTTAATCCTACAGAAAATTTATGGAGGGAGATGAAACTTCAAGTTGCCAAGCGATAGCCAAGAAACTTTAAGGATTTCAAGAAGATCTGAAAGATCTGTAAAGAAGAGTGGACCAAAATCCCTCTTGAGATGTGTGCAAACCTGGTAACCAACTACAAGAAATGTCTTACCTCTGTGCTTGCCAACAAGGGTTTCTCCATCAAGTACGAAGTCATGTTCTGCTTTATGTTTTTTTTCTGGTTGATATTCTGTCTTTATCATTTTAAATACACCTATGATAACAATTATAGACCCGTCATTTATTTTTAAAGTCACAGAGACTAGGCCACAGGTCACAGACTATTCCACAGGTCACAGAAACTGCCCTGTAGGTCACAGACACTGATGCACAGCTCCCAGAGACTGCCCCACAGGTCACAGAGACTTCCAGACAGTTCACTTAAGCCTCATACACACGATAGGACTTTGTACAAACTTTCCCTTGGATTTTTGTACAAAGGGCGTTGGCCCTGAACTTGTATTGCATACACACAGCAGGACTTTTTCAGCCAACTTTCACCAAATCATGTGTTTTTTCTGCTCTTTACCGCCACCTTTGGTCAACTTCTGTATTGTTGTCTGATCTTTTGCATTGGTTCTGAACATGCCCGTTTGTACTTTGTACAAAAGTCCTATGGTTTTCTGTACACACGATCAGATTTTGCTCCATCGGACTTTTGTTGCCAGAAAGTTTGTCCGTTCACACAGCCAACAAAAGTCAGATGAAAAACCAAAAACGTTTGTCCGATGGTGCTCCAAAACAGCTAATTTGCATGTTTGTTGTCAAAAAGTCTGATCATGTGTATGGGCCTTTAGACTGTCCCACAGGTCACAGAGACTGCACAACTTGTCACAGGTTACAGAGCCTGACCCACAGGCCACATAGACCACCCTACAGGTCACAGAGACTGACCCACATATCACAGAGACTGCCCTACAGGTTACAGAGCCTGCTCCACAGGCCACATAGACCACCCTACAGGTCACAGAGACTTACCCACATATCACAGAGACTGCCCTACAGGTCACAGAGACTGCCGCACAGTACACCGAGACTGTCCCACAGTTCACAGAGACTGCCGGACAGTTCACAGAGACTGTCTCACAGGTCAGAGACTGCCCTACATGTCAAAAAGACTGCTCCACAGGTCACAGAGACTGCCCCACATAAAACAGAGACTGTCCACAGGTCACAGAGACTACCCCATAGGTCACAGCGACTGCTGCACAGGTTGCAGAGACTGTCCCATAGGTCACAGGTCATAGAGACTTCCCCATGGGTCAAATAGACTGTCCCACAGGTCACAGAGACTGTCCCCCTGCCCTCACTGTCTAGGAGAGAGAAGCACCAGTGCTATAAGGGCAGTAGAAGAGAGACATCTGGAAATGTGAAGGGGGAGGGGGGTTCTGTATGCCAGTACTCGACAAGTGTTCTGTTCTTTAAATAAATCTGCCATCTCCACACATACCCACAGAACAACCGCCTTTGCAGGCAGTGTGTGCAGGTCATGGGAGTGGAGTGTGAGGCGGAGCAGACACAGCAGGGATAGGACGGGGAAGAATAATCAAGCCTCCCCATACTCTTCATGTAGCACTGTGCTCTGCCTATCCTGTATCTCAACATTGGCACAGCACAGTGCACCCACCCCCAGCTCCCAGGCAGAAACTCTCAGGGCCAGCAATGACAGGAGGAAAAAGTAGTAGCGGTTATAGCACTGATGATAAAAGACAGACAAGAGATTACTGCATGTTTGCATGTGTGACATTGGGCCTATATTAAGGTAGGGGCCTGGAGCTGCAGCTCCAATAGCCTCTACATTAATCAGGCCCTGGCTGTGTGCTTAAAGGAGAAGTCCAGCCAAAGCTCATTTGGCTGGGCTTCTCCTATTGATCACAGGAGTGAAGTTCGTTTTGTACTCCTGTGACCCATTTTCATCAGAGATCAAGCTGCCCCTTGGTTGGGGCAGGAGCTTTGACTAAAGCATCAACCTTGGCTTCCGTGGTGTGTATACCCTCTGCATCCACAAGGTGGCCACAGAACTCCAATTTAGGCACCATGAATTGCCATTTTGCTAAGTTCACTTTCAGATCCTGCTCTTGGAGTCTCTCCAACAAAAGCTCCATGTTCCGCTTGTGTTCCTGGTCCGTCCGTCCCCTGATAAGCACGTCATCTAGCAGGCACTGCATGAAAGGAATGTCCGCCAAAATCTTATCAATTTTTCTTTTCCAAATGGCTGGGGCAGAGGCTACACTAAACACCATCCGATTGTACTCATACAGTCCTTTGTGGGTGTTGATGGTCAGAAACTCGCGGGAAGAAGGATGGACCTCAAACTGTAAATATGCTTGTTTGAGATCAAGCTTGGTGAACTTTTGACCCCCTGCAAGAGAGACAAAAATTTCATCTACTCTGGGTAGAGGATACTGGTCTATTTCCAATTGTGAGTTCAGTGCCATGCAGAAATCGCCACAAATGCGTAAGTACACATTCGCTTTCTTTACTGGTACAACAGGTGATGCTCACTCGCTGTGCTCTACCTTTGAGATGACACCTTGTTCCTCCAGCCGACTTAGTTCTGCTTCCACTCCTGCTCGGACTGCGAAAGGTACTGTGCGAGCTTTGAAGAACTTAGGCTGGGTGTTGGATTTTAGCTTGAGTCTCACACATTCATGCTTTATTTTCTCCAACTGGTCATCAAAGATCTTTGGGAACCGCTGCTTCAGGGACACCACCCATCCCTCATTATCTCCTAATGGAATTGTAACAGTGTTACAGGGATTTATGGCGATGTCTGGCATACAGACATCTGTGAGCAATCCAGTCTCTCCCAAAGAGAGGGGGTCCCCCATTTTCTAGTATATATAAATGCAGTCTCTTTGTCTGACCCTTGTACAATACCTGTATTTTCGCATAACCCAGTGGGTGGAGTATCTGCTTTGAGTATGTCTGCAGTTTGATTGGTGTTGGGTGGACAGTTGTTCGGGTCAGAAGTTGTCTCCATTGTTTCTGAGTGATAACTGAAACTGCTGCTCCTGTGTCTACATCCATCTTTAGTTTCTTTCCCTCAACGGTTACCTCTACAGTCATTGCAGAGGGTACTGAATGTATATGATGTATGTCTAATCTGTGGAGCACTTCATCATCCTCTGACTCAGATGATGATGTATATCTTCCCACCATATATGTCTTTGTCTTGGGGTTCAGAGGTTGTTTATCTCACACCTTCTTGCTACGGCAAACTCGTTTCAGATGGTCTGTTTTACCACAGTTATGAAAGGTCTGATCCTTAAACCGGCAGACTTTGTGATCATGGTCTGAATTCCCACAACGGTAGCAGGGTGACTCCTGGCTTGGTGGGGTCTGTATTTCCGGTTTGCAACTGTGGGCTTGACTGCTGTTCTGAAAACTTCCTCTTTCACCTCTTCCCTTCTGCCCTGGGGGTTCAACTCCTCTGTATCTTTCACAGCCATTTCCATCACTGCAGCTATTTCAATTGCCTTTGTAAAGGTAAGGTCTTTCTCTGTTAACAGTCTCTTTTGGCTAGACTCACAATTCAGTCCCATGACAAACTTATCTCTCAGTGCAGTAGGTAGGTACTCCCAAAAAGAACAGGTAGAGGCTAGTCTGAAGCCGCGTACACACGGGCGGACTGTCTGGCCAACTTAGTCCATCGAAACACATTTCAGCGGACAGTCTGCTCGTGTGTGGGCTTCAGCGGACTTTTTCAGCGTGCAGTCTGGAGGACTAAGTATTTCGGAATTTCCGTAATATTGTCCGTCGTACTTCAGCGGACAATCCGCTCGTGAGTAGGCTAGTTCGACGGACTAAGTATGGCGCATGCTCAGAAAGGATTTACACGGCGAAAGGTTGCATTGCTGTGTATTGGACTTCCTATTTCTAGTCCCGTCGTACGTGCTGTACACGTCATCGCGCAAACTTTCTACGGACTGTTTGTGCATCCGTGTGTGGTCAAGTCCGTTCATTCGAAAGTAGGACGGCTGTCCGTCGGATTGTCTGACGGACTAAGTTGGCCATACAGTCCGCCCGTGTGTACGCGGCTTGAGAAGGACGAGCACTTAAGCTTTAATTTCTTCACCTGGCTTCTGCTGCCTCTGATAAAACCGAAATCTTTCTGCAATATCTAGTGGTTTAGGCTGGAAGTGATCCTCTAACAGTGTCAGGAGCTCTGCCAATGTCTTACTTGCTGGTTTTACAGGGGAATGGAGACCTCTAATGCCGTGTACACACGGTCGGAGAATCCGTCGGAATGCGTGTTATTGGACCGTGTAGTCAGATAATCCGACTGTGTGTGGTATGCATGGGACTGATTCCGTCCGAATCTCCGTCGGACCCAATTTTCCAACATGTTGGAAATATTTCCTGACCAACTGGGCCGGTCGGACGTAATCCGATCATGTGTAGAGAATTTTGATCGGACCAAGTGTCACACATGCTCAGATCAAATTCCTACATCAAAGCTATTGGCTACTAGCCTGAATGTAGTCCCATCGTAACGAAATTACGTCATCACGTTCTGAAAGATCGGATTTTTCGACAACTTAGTCCGACCGTGTGTATGCAACAGTTTTGGACACAATCCGTCAGACTAAATCTGACGGACAAAATCCGACGGATTTGGTTGGCAGAATCTCCAACCGTGTGTACAGGGGCTTAGAGTGTCATATGTCTTAGCACCAACCACTGTCAGAAATACTGCTACTTGCCTTTCACCTGGGATGGCATTTGCACTGAAATACCGTTCCAGTCTCTCAACCCAGGAACTCCAGGATGTCTGTTCTCCATCAAATTCACTTAATGTCCCGATCAATGACATTTTCCTGCTGGGATCTGTGATTGCTTTTATCCAGGTGACAATCCACACTGTCTTTGTCTCTCTCTCAGACTGATAGACACTTTGTAAATCTTATCCTCGTCGCCACTGTTATATCCTCTGAGTTGTGAGAGACACAAGACTCTGGTCTGGAACAATGAATTTATTTCAGTACTCACTGTACACGGCAACATGCATCTCAGGAGAGTACATCTTATTATGCTTCCTTACATGTGCTCTAAGATGACTACTATGCCCCTTGGACCTTGTCATCACTCCTGGGTGGAGCCAGCCTTAAAGTGACAGTAAATGTGGAACTCTTCAGGTATAACACCCCTAATAACTAGTTGTGCCACCCTGGCAGCAACAACTGCAATTAAACATTTGCGATAACTTGCAATAAGTCTTTCACATTGTTGTGGAGCAATTTTGGCCCACTCTTCTTTGCATAATTGTTTTAATTCAGCTACATTGGAGGGTTTTCCAGCATGAATGGCCTGTGTAAGATCATGATACAGCGTATCAAATGGAGTTAGGTCCAGGCTTTGACTAGGCCACTCCAAAACCTAAATTTTGCTTTGTTTGAACTATTTGGAGGTGGACTTGCTGTTGTGTTTCGGATCATTGTCCTGCTGCATAACCCAAGTGCACTTGAGCTTGCGATCCCAAACTGATGGCTGGACATTCTCCTTTAGAATTTTCTGGTAGAGCTAAGAATTCATGGTTCCATCAATTATGGTAAGTTGTCCAGATCGTGAAGCTGCAAAGCAGCCCCAGACAATCAACGCTGCCACCACCATGTCTGACTGTTGGTACGATGCTCTTGTTATGAAATGCTGTATTTGTTTTATGCCAGATGTAACGGGACACACACCTTTCAAAAAGTTCCATTTTGTCTATCAGTCCACAGAATATTTGTCTAAAAGTCTTGGGGATAAAAATGTGAGATGAGCCTTTATGTTCTTTTTGGTCAGCAGTGGCTTTGGCCTTGGAATCCTCCTGTGGATACCATTTTTGCCCAGTCTCTTTCTTTTTGTTGAATCATGAACACTGATCTTACCTGAGGTAAGTGAGGCCTGCAGTTGTTTAGATGTGGTTCTGGGTTCTTTTATGACATCCTGAATGAGTCTTTGTCATGCTCTCTGAGTAATTTTTGTAGGCCAGCCACTCCTGGGAAGGTTCCCCACTGTTCCAAGTTATCTCCATTTGTGGATAATGGCTCTCCAACGTGGTTCACTGGATTTCCAAAGCCTTAGAAATGGCTTTGAAACCCTTCCTAGACAGATACATGTATATTACTTTGTTTCTAACCTGTTCTTGAATTTTTTTAGATTGGGGCATGATGTGTGGCTTTTTGTGATCTGTTAGCCTGCTTCACTTTGTCAGACAGCTTCTATTTATGTGATTTCTTTATTCAAAAGTATAATAGAGCAAACGATCAACTGTCAATCCATTTTGTAATCTACCCTCCATTTTAAAAGCTTGTTTTTAAAGAATGTACGTGCCTCATCTTACACTTCTTTCACGTTAGAGTTTTAGACCTTTTTGTTTGAGCCAAGTGTTAATTAAGAACTTTCACTGTATTACTCATTGTGTTTAGGCCGATTCTCAGAGTCTATACAGATAAGCTATCTTTGTAAACTCCTTTCAGCTGCCTAAAACTAATGATGAAATAAAATCTCTCTGTAGAAACCTTGTTAACCCTTAGAAACTTAAGAGCGAGTTTACCCCTCCCCTCTTTTGCTGTAACTCACATATAAAAACATACTTGCCAACAGTCCCGATTTTCCCGGGACAATCCTGGTTTTCCTTGGACAATCCTGATTTTGGGACCCTCGTCCCGATTGGAGCTCTGGGGATTTCAGAGATTTAGCTTTTTGTCCCGGGAAAATCATAAATGTTTTAGCAAAAACAGCCGGAGGGCTACAAGAAGATGGCTGCCGCTGCTGCCGTGAGGACTAATCCCCTTGTGTTCAGTGGAGAGGGGAAGCCCCTCCCCTCTCCACTAAATACACAGAGAAACCCAGGAACGCACTAGCTGCCACTGAAGGGGACATGACAGGCACGGCATGAAGGAGGGCTATGCTGCCAGGGACATACAGGAGAACTCTGCTGATGAGGACATTGATGTAAGGCCAACTCCACTGCTGGGGATGGATGCTGATGTAAGGAGGACTCTGCTGATGGGTATACCATGGGCATGTAAGGAGGACTGATGGGGACACCAGATGTAAGGAGGACTGATGGGGACACCACATGTAAGGAGGACTGATGGGGGCACCACATGTAAGGAGGACTGATGGGAACACCACATGTAAGGAGGACTGATGGGGACAACACATGTAAGGCAGACTGATAGGACACCACAACATGTAAGGAAGACTGATGAATAGGCACACCGTAACATGTAAGGAGGACTGATGGGGACACCACAACATGTAAGGAGGACTGATGGGGACACCATGACATGTAAGGAGGGCTGATGGGGACACGAGATGTAAGAAAGACTGATGGAGACACCACGTGTAAGGAGGACTGATGGAGATACCACATGTAAGGAGGACTGATGGGGACACCAGATGTTAGGAGGACTGATGTGGACACCACATGTAAGGAGGACTGATGTGGACACCACATGTAAGGAGGACTGATGTGGACACCACATGTAAGGAGGACTGATGGAGACACCACATGTAAGGAGGACTGATGGGGACTCCACATATAAGGAGGACTGATGGGAACACAGATGTAAGGAGGACTGATGGGGACACAGAAGTAAGTAGGACTCTGCTTATGGGGACACCAGATGTAAGGAGGGGCTCTGCTGATGGGGACATAGATGTAAGGAGGACTTCGCTGCTGGGGACACAGATGTGAGGAAGGCTCCGCTGATGGGGGCACCTGATGTAAGGACGAACCCTGCTGGGGGCACATGATAGCATCTGGTGGCAGGTGACGTGGCAGGTGACACACTCAGGGCTCCCACTGATTCTGCATAATGGTGAGTATATTGATTTCATTAAATTACAGTGGTGTGAAAAAGTGTTTGCCCCCTTCCTCATTTCCTGTTCCTTTGCATGTTTGTCACACTTAAGTGTTTCGGAACATCAAACCAATTTAAACAATAGTCAAGGACAACACAAGTAAACACAAAATGCAATTTGTAAATGAAGGTGTTTATTATTAAAGGTGAAAAAAAATCCAAACCATCATGGCCCTGTGTGAAAAAGTGATTGCCCCCCTTGTTAAAACATACTATAACTGTGGTTGTCCACACCTGAGTTCAATTTCTCTAGCCACACCCAGGCCTTGCCACACCTGTTCACAATCAAGGCATCACTTAAATAGGAGCTGCTTGACACAGTAAGGTCCACCAGAAGATCCTTAAAAGCTACACATCATGCCGAGACCCAAAGAAATTCAGGAACAATTGAGAAAGAAAGTAATTGAGATCTATCAGTCTGGAAAGGGTTATAAAGCCATTTCCAAAGCTTTGGGAATCCAGCGAACCACAGTGAGAGCCATTATCCACAAATGGCGAAGACATGGAACAGTTGTGAACCTTCCCAGGAGTGGCCGGCCGCCCAAAATTACCCCAAGAGCACAGCGATGACTCATCCAAGAGGTCACAAAAGACCCCACAACAACGTCCAAGGAACTGCAGGCCTCACTTGCCTCAGTTAAGGTCAGCGTTCATGCCTCCACCATCAGGAAAAGACTGGGCAAAAATGGCCTGCATGGCAGAGTTCCAAGGAGAAAACCACTGCTGAGCAAAAAGAACATCAAAGCTCGTCTCAATTTCTCCACAACACATCTTGATGATCCCCAAGACTTTTGGGACAACATTCTGTAGACCGATGAGACAAAAGTGGAACTCTTTGGAAGGTGTGTGTCCAAGTATATCTGGTGTAGAAGGAACACTGCATTTCATAAAAAGAACATTATACCAACAGTAAAATATGGTGGTGGTAGTGTGATGGTCTGGGGCTGTTTTGCTGCTTCAGGACCTGGAAGACTTGCCGTGATAAAAGAAACTATGAATTCTGCTGTCTACCAAGAGATCCTGAAGGAGAATGTCCGACCATCTGTTCGTGTACTCAAGCTGAAACGAACTTGGGTTCTGCAGCAGGACAATGATCCTAAACACACCAGCAAGTCCACCACCGAATGGCTGAAGAAAAACAAAATGAAGACTTTGGAGTGGCCTAGCCAAAGTCCTGACCTGAATCCTATTGAGATGTTGTGGTATGACCTTAAAAAGGCCGTTCATGCTCGAAAACCCTCTAATGTAACTGAATTAGGACAATTCTGCAAAGATGAGTGGGCCAAAATTCCTCCAGGACGCTGTAAAAGCCTCATAGCACGTTATCGCAAACGCTTGGTTGCAGTTGTTGCTGCTAAGGGTGGCCCAACCAGTTATTAGGTTTAGGGGGCAATCACTTTTTCACACAGGGCAATGATGGTTTGGATTTTTTTTCACCTTTAATAATAAACACCTTCATTTACAAATTGCATTTTGTGTTTACTTGTGTTGTCCTTGACTATTGTTTAAATTGGTTTGATGTTCCGAAACACTTAAGTGTGACAAACATGCAAAGGAACAGGAAATGAGGAAGGGGGCAAACACTTTTTCACACCACTGTACAATGTAATAATAGAAACAATGTGCATCAATCATCCTGACACCATAACAACCATGGTGGCGGGATAATTGAAGTGCTAACACCAGGTGTATGGAGTATCTTTATCTGCTGATTTTAAAACTCTGGAATCCACATATTGCTATTGTGGGGTAGGATATGGGGCTGCTGTCCCTCCATCATTCTCCCTCTCCCCTCCTTTCCCCCTTTCCCTCTCCATCCCTCATTCATCTCAGACTCCAAAAAACACCCCCTTTGAGCCACGTCTATTTAAGACACGCCCACAATTTCACATAAGCCACGCCCACTGTACTGTGCAGCGCATTTTTTTCTATGTCATGCCTACAAACGCATGTCCCATCCCCTAATTATAATGTGACTCCACCTACAGCCCAAAAAGTGTCCCTAAAATTTTTTATACAATGTTGCCAACTATGTAAAAGATATCATTCTTAATAAAGAGTTCACTTTGTACACAAAAGCTGCCTACTGTGTGTGTCATTGGGGTCTCCAGAATTCTGATGGGGTCACTGTGGATTACCAAGGGAGGGTGGTCGGCTGTCCAGTAATCTACGCTATCAGATGGAGGCTTGACCCGATTAAAGCAGTTAGTTATTCCACGTTAAGTGAATTTTTTGTCTTATCTGAGGAATTATTACCTTGCCATGGCTCTCATAAAGCTTTAGAACAGTTTAAATTGTATAGAAAGGAGACAGACCATGCCTACATGGACAAATATAGAAAAAGGTCTTTGGCAGACCTCAAAGTCCTTTTGGGAAGCACACAAATATAGAAAAAGGTCTTTGGCAGACCTCAAAGTCCTTTTGGGAAGGACACAAATATAGAAAAAGGTCTTTGGCAGACCTTAAAATATTTAAACAGTACTGTTTACTCCTTTTGGGAAGGAGAATAGTCAATGAGGTAAATCCACCATGACCCAAATGTTTTCTGCTTATTCTTTCTGTCGCTTAGGAGTATAAGATGATTTGTTGTGTGGATCAGATGATTGTAAGGTAAGACAGTCATTTCCCACTGTCAATATGGGTCAATAATATGGTAAAGAAGTTCCTCCCCATCCTCCCAAAGTTGAGGAAACATGTAAAGATTATGTAGCTAGGGTTTGTGATACTGATTGTGAGTTCAAAGTCCCCTGGGTATCAAATCTATTGGGGTGGACTGACACTATGCATACCTTCGATCCTTTCCCCCGTGATGGTGATAATGACAAGTTTCACATGGCCATGGTAAAAGGATTATGTTTAGGAGATATATTTAAAAAAAAAAGGCATTTCCCTGGGCACCCACAATGTGACATGACTTATATGAGACAGGGAGGGGAGAACTGGTTAGAATGTGCCCCATATTGATTCCAGGGGGATAATAAGAAACAAAAGAAACTCAACAAATGTTTGGGGGGGTGGATTATGAGAGAAAGCACAGGGAAAAGGCAGATAAAAAGAGACCAGACCCAACTGCCCCCTCCTTCCATTTAAGCCCCCACCATACACAAACAAAATCTATCCCAGCCTCACAAAATAAGATATAGATCTTACACACAAGAAGACATGCACCTGATTATTGATAGAATAATCGGACACACAACTGCATGGAACTGGGTCCATGTCCCGACCATAGCTGTAATACAAGACGGCAGATGGGCGAAATTTGAATTTCGTATAGAATGAAATCAAAATTAAATAGAAAAGATTAGAATAGAATACAAAATAATAGACTAGAAAAACAATAAAAATATATACTATATTTTATTCTATTCTTCTCTTCTACTGTTTTTCTAATCTACCCTTTTCTATTATTTTCTATTCAAATTCATTCTATACGGAATTCGGAAGCCATCTTCCGAAAATTCTAATTTTGTATAGAATGAATTTGAATAGAAAAAATTAGAAAAAAATTGAAAATAGAAAACAATAGAATATATATTATATTTTATTCTATTCTGTTCTATTGTATTTCTATGCTATTTTTTCTTTTATTTTCTATTTTATTCTAATCTTTTCTATCCAAATTTGAATTCATTCTATACTAAATTCAAATTTCGGAAGATGGCTTCCGAAATTCGAATTTTGTTCAGAATTAGAATAGAGAAGATTAAAATAGAAAAGAATAGCATAGAAAAACAGTAGAACAGAATAGAAAAAAAAAAATATATATATATATATATATATATATATATATATATATAAAATATTAGTGGTAGTGGGGTACCCCTCCAGCAGAAGGATGCAGGGTTCTCAACCAGGCAGGTTGAGGGGCTCCAGGGGAGTTGTTTATTTGGGAGGAAACTGGGTTTTCAGTTTCTCATTGTTTACAAAAATCCAGTTGGGGACCTGGAGCCCGGAGATTCCATAGCGTTATGGGTGGGACGGAATCTCCAATCCTGGGACCAGGTTTTGGGAACAGCCAGAAGTCTGGCTGGTTGATTGAACAGGTGGGCTTAGAGTGTCTGTAAACACACCGCTCCTTCACTGCTCCAAAGAAGCTGCTGGCAGGACTTTTCCTGATGTCCTGCCAGCGCAACACTCTGGTGTGAAAGCCCTCTGGGCTTTCACACTGGAGACAAACGAGCAGCAGCTTGAGGGCGGATTGCATGCGCTATTTCTAACGCTATAGAGCCTGCAAAATGCCCTAGGTGTGAAAGGGGTCTAACTCTGCCCACTTCGAGAAATATGAGGGAGGGGAATAGGGAAGAGGGGTGAAAAATAAATAATAAAATATCCTTCCTCTTTTTCCTTATTTATATTCTTTTTTAGTTGTGTCTTCTGTGCTCGTGTCTTTCTTTTGTGCTCTTTTGAGAAGAAAAAAAAGGAAATCTCTTTTAGTTGTGTTATCTGTGCTTGTGTCTTACTTATAATAAATAAATAAAAATTAAAAATAAAAAGTACTTGTTCGGGAAGAAAAGAAAAGAGAGAAAGAAAAAACAAAAAAGAAGAAAAATTTACATTTATAATAACTTTTTTTATTTTCTTTTTCATCAGAGCTAGTAAAATGCTTGTTAGTTCGTACATTAGTCGTCGGTGGAGCCATCCCCTATCTCCGTCCCACATCATGTAATACTACTTTAATATTAACAATTACTACATAAATATACTACAGTTTAAAAATAAGAGGGACATGTTTTGGTCCTTCCTTCATTTCTTTTCCTTATCAACTTTCTTTTTAAACTCTATTCCCATTTTTTTGCAATGATTTCTATTTCTATCTCTTGGGCATACTTCCCCCAATCTTCCCATATTTTCTCAAATTTATCCTGTTTATTTCTTGTTCTAGAAATCCATCTTTCCGCCTCTCTGATTCCATCTACCTCTTTTTTCCATCCTCCTAGTGTTGGACTTATAGCCAGTTTCCAGTTTCTAGGTATTAACTTCTTCACTGCATTTAGTAAATGTGGAGTTATGCTATTTTTTTAATGTTTTTATATTGTCCATAGCCCCATGGAACAGAAAGTGCCCTGGTTCTACTTTTTATATGCTCCTTTGACATTCTCTTGATCCATGGGGCTATTTCCAACCAGAACACCTTAATCCTAGGGCATGCCCACCAGATGTGAAGAAAAGTTCCCCTTTCAGCACATCCTCTCCAGCACCGATTATCTACCATTGGATATATTTGAGCTAATCGTGCTGGGGTCCTATACCATCTGGTTAAGAACTTAAATGACATTTCCTGGATCGATGTACTTATTGACAATGAATACGTTGCTTTCATTCATTTTTTTACCTGTGATGATGTAAATGTACACTTTAATTCCTTTTCCCATTCCTTAAAAAAAAAAAGGCATTGTATATTTATCCTCGCTAAGAATAAGTTTGTACATCTGAGATAATAAATGGCTGGGTCTGGATATTTTCAGGCACATCTTCTCAAATATGGTTAATGTGTCCTGCGATCTTACTTGAGGTCTTATCTTTTACAAAAAGGATTTCATCTGATTATATCTCGATCCCGCCATCTTCATACCTCCTTGTTGTGATTCTAGTTCCTCTTGGGGAACAAGGACACCCAGCGGAGCATACCTTATGGACATTGTGTTTCCCTCTGACTCCCACAGACCCAAAGCTCCCTTCTCCTCTCCAGGGGGGAACAATGGATACCCTCCCAAGGGTGCTAGAGGGGATATACTTGGAGCGTATTTACCTGTTTTGTTAATTCTATCCTATACTGCCAGTTTATTCTGTGTTAGGGGAGATGTCCATTTGGACAATCCTCTTTTGTTATCCATGGTGCTCCCGCTAGATCTCTACCTGCCATATCTTTCTCCTTTGTCACCCATATTTCATTATCGGAGTCATGGCACCAATTTAGTATTCGGATCGGCGTCATCCCTCTGTAATATTGCTCTACATCTGGTAATCCAAACACCCCCCCCCTTACTTTTACATAGGATTTTATGGGCTTTTCTTGCGCTTTCATTTTTCCATATAAAAGATATAAACATTTTACTGACCTTTTTAAAGAATTTCTGGGGAAGCGGGATGGGTACTGTGTACAGCACAAATAGCAGTCTAGGTATCATATTCATTTTAAGAGTATTTACTCTCCCAAACAATGTTAATGTCTGTCCTTTCCATCTCTGCAAATCCTCTTCTATTTTGACTAGTAAAGGGTTATAATTTTGTTCATACAGTACTTTTGCATCTGCTGAAATGTGCACTCCTAAATAAGGCAAGGACCTCTTACTCCATACATATGGATAGCTTTTTTGTATTTCTGCATGATAGAACATGAATAGGTAATAATATAGATTTTTCTATATTTATTTTAAAATTTGATATTCCCCCATATCTCTTCACCTCCCTTATCACTTCTTTTAAAGAATCTTGGGGGTTTGATAGGAAAATGCTAAATCGTCTGCATATACTGAGACTTTATATTCTTTCGCTCCAATTCTTACTCCCGTTATCCCTTTATTTTCCCTTATTCTGCATAGGAATGGTTCTAGCACTAATGCAAATAGTATGGGGGACAATGGACAGCTCTGCCTTGTACCGTTCCTTATTTCAAATCCCTCTGACAGGGCTCCATTTACTTTTACTCTTGCCTTCGGTCCTGCATAAAGTGCTGTAACCCACCCCATCATCTGCTCCCCCAGGCCTATTTCCCTTTTCACCTCTATCATAAATGTCCAATTTACTCTATTATTCTATTCTGTTCTATTGTTTTTCTATTCTATTATTTTCTATTATTTTAGTATCCATTGTTTTGAATTATTTTCCAATCTATTCTCAAATTTGAGTTTATACTATTCGAAAATTAGAATTTTGGATTTTGGAAGACAGTCATGTTATATTTTATTTTATTACATTCTATTAAATTCTATTCTTTAGTATTCTTTTATTTTTATTCTATTGCTTTATTATTTTATATACTATTATATTATATTATTATTGTTTAGAAAATCGATTTCTACTTTTTTTCTAATACGATTCTAATTTGTTTTCGAATTCAGATCTAATTTGTTTTCAGATTCTTTTCAAATTTGATTCTAATATGTTTTTTGATGTCGATTTTAATCAAATTTTGTCCACTTTGTTCTATATGAAATTCATTCTATATGAAATTCGAATTTCGGAAAATTGTTTTAGTTGACTTTTTCGAATTTGGTGGAATTTTTTTTGAATGCGGTAGAATTTTTTCAAATTTGATAGTTATTGTGGTAGAATGTTTTTGAATCTGGATGAATTTGATCACATTTTTGGAATTTGATCAAATTTTTCAAATGTGGGCGTTTTTTTTTTCCGAATTCGAATCCGAAACAAATCTATTCTAATCTTTTCTATTCAAATTTGTTCTATACAAAATTAGAATTTCGTATAGAATGAATACAAATTAGAATAAAAAAGATTAGAATAGAATAGAAAATAGAAAAGAATAGGATAGAACAGTATAGAATAAAATAGAAAATATATTACATTTTATTCTATTCTGTTCTATTGTTTTTCTATTCTATTCTTTTCTATTATTTTAGTTTCCATTGTTTTGAATTATTTTTCAATCCATTCTCAAATTAGAATTTATACTATTTGAAATTTGAATTTTGGAAGACAGTCATGTTAAAAATTTTTTTTTACATTCTATTAAATTCTATTCTTTACTATTCTTTCATGTTTATTCTATTGCTTTATTATTTTATATACTATTATATTATATTATTATTGTTTAGAAAATCAATTTCTATTTTTTTCTAATTTTATTCTAATTTATTTTCAAATTTGATTAATATTTGTTTTCAAATTCTTTTCAAATTCGATTCTAATTAGTTTTTTTGAATTTTGCCCACTTTGTTTGATTCAAATCATTATTTCAGATTTGTTTAAATTCCTTACTATTGTATTTCGGAGATTAGGATGCATCCAAATCTCATCCGAGGGGTGTTCTTGCCTGATTTGATTTATACATTTCCATGCACCTCATCTTAATAGCAGCATTTTTATCTTGAACTTCCAAGGCAGGTAGTTCTGGTTTGTCAGATTTGCAAATGAAAGCTTTGTTGCAGCTGTGTTGCTGGCCATTTTCTTTTATTCTTTTGCAGTCTTATTTCTGTTGCTGTATCTTACATTTATCTGCTGTTGCTCACCATGACTGGGCTATGAATGGGTTCTCTTCTTTTCTCTGGGTGGGTATCTGTGCCCATATACTGTAAGACCCTTTTCACACTGGGGCGGGGGCGGTGTTGGCAGGGAACAAACACCACAATTTTTAGCGGCGCTTTACCGCCAATTTCGCTGTGCTATTTGGCCACTAGCGGGGTGCTTTTACCCCCGCTGGTGGCCGAGAAAGGGTTAAAACCACTATGCCGAGGGTATAGCCGCGCTGCCCCATTGATTTCAATGGGCAGGAGTGGTGAAGTAGCGGTGTATACACCACTCATTCACTGCCCCAAAGATGCTGCTAGCAGGACTTTTTTGACTGTCCTGCCAGCGCACCACTCCAGTGTGAAAGCTCTCGGGGCTTTCACACTGGAGACACAGCAGTGGCTCTTTCAAGGCCCTTTGCAGGCGCTATTTTTAGCGCTGTAGCGCCTGCAAAGTGCCCCAGTGTGAAAGGGGTCTTAGAGAGTCTGTATATAGCCCTACAGAACAGACTGTGCACAGTCCACATGTGGTTTATCTGTTGCTTAATTGCAGAAAGGAAACAGAAACTTTTATATCAGAGAAAAGACATAGAGCAGGGATTTGCAATTAGTGGACCTCCAGCTGTTGCAGAACTACAAGTCCCATGAGGCATTGCAAGACTCTGACAGCCACAAGCATGACACCCAAAGGCAGAGGCATGATAGGACTTGTAGTTTTGCCATATCTGGAGGTCCACTAATTGCATATCCCTGACATAGAGCATTCCATAGATGCAGCTACAAATTTATAAACACTGCTATCTACTGGCTATTGTAGTTGTTGCACAAAATACATGAACAATGTATTCCAATACTCACCTATCCAGCCCAGTCCCAGCTTCCCCTGTCAGTTGTCTCACTTCCTGTTTTCACAGGAGACACATGCAGCAGTGGAATCCATAGGCTTGCTGCTGTCTGTCAAACTCCTGTGAGGAGGGAGAGTGGGTATGGCTTACCAGTGCTGTGCGTGTCTATGAACACACATAGCCTGGATCAGTTTGCTGAAGGGGGCACCCACAGGAAAAGAGGAGCAGGTAGTGATGGTGGAGGAGTCCAGAACAGGAGGTAAAACTCTGCTCTGTGTAATACCATTTCACAAAGCAGGTAAGTATAACATCTATATATTTGAATGTAAAAAATTGCCTTTACAATCACTTACCTATTTAGGCTTTATGCTGCTAGCCTTAATAAAGAGATAGAACGTTACATTATATTTATTTGTTTTAAAATTTTATTTTACATTGCTTCAGTTGCTCTGTGGTCTCTGGCCTAGGCCAGAATGATGTCATGCTTTGCGGGAGCCTTCATTGTATTTTTTATTAATCTTTCATCTGCGGAAGGGGAGGGGGGGTTTTCTCAGCTAAGTACACTCTCCTGCCTGCATGCCTGAGTTAAGGGCAGATAGATTCCAGGAAGTAAATGCTACATGAATCATCAGCACTTACTCAAGATGGCTGTGGCTAGAAATGCTGGAGGAAGAGGGGGGAAGGGGTTCAAGGTGATTTCTCAACAAAATAAAGCATGGAGACATTGATGGATTGGGGGGGGGGGTTGCTTTGAATCATAAAGATTCTTTAAAAAGGTTTTCAGTTTTTGATGCTCAGATATAGTTTAGTTCAGCTTTAAGAACAATACACAATAGTTTCCTTCTCCATTATTACCTGCAAATATTCGTTAGTATAAGTGGCGGCACGTCCATTAGGGGCTCCACCCCCTAATCCACATGCAGGGCACTGGACACTTGGATTTTTTTTTACGCACATGATTAGAGCCTGAGGCTCTAATTGGCTTTAAAAAATGGTGGGCTTGGGGTGCAGAGTACTGCACCCTGAGCCCACCCACTTGTGTGACAGTAGCGAATGAATGTTTGCGAATGTCTTCTGGCTTCTCCTCCCGGCCAATCAAATAGGGCGGTAAAGAAAACCATCCCCTATTCCTTCTGATTCTATTTGCCCAGTAGCAGTGGTGATTTTTTTCTATTTTACTCTGGTCAAGGTGAATAAAGAAATTTCTGTCATTTGTTACGTGACTCATCGTTGCTGAATCAACACACCATGCCTGCAAAGATGAGGTGCAACTTTTGGATTGAAAAACCTATTTATTATCTAAAGCAAAATCAGTTTCTTCCTTCCCACTTTTGGCATTTTATAGTTTAGGCTCTAATTGACTTAAAGAAAAAATGTTAGGCTTGGGGGGCAGAGCACTGTGCCCCGAGGCCACCCACTTGTGTGACAGTAGCGATTTTAATATTCCAGAATGTCTTCCTGCTTCTCCTCCCGGCCAATCGGGAAGCAAGTCCTGAAACCCGATTGGCCAGGGAGTTTTAGAACTCCTGTCGGGTCTCAGGATCAACTTCCTGTTCAACCCGGGAGGAGAAGCAACACCTGTTCAGCTGGGAGGAGAAGCAACGGCCCTGGCTCTTCCCTCGGCAAGCTGGAGTGAGGAGCAGCATTGGCCTCTAAAAGTAAGGCCACTGTTCACCGACGTCCGTTTTCCCGGGGGGGCACTGATCACTGCCCTCCACCCACCACATGGGGCACTGATCGCCGCCCTCAATCCACCGCATGGAGCACTGATCACCGCCCTCCATCCACCACATGGGGCACTGATCCCCGCCCTCCATCCACAGCAGGGGGCACTGATTTTACCTCCTAAATATTGAGCACCAGCCCCCACTTATTGTTATACTGTATGATCACCTGTAACCCTTCTCCTGGGCTAATGACCACAATTTCTGCCACCAGACTGATTGATGCCCCCCTATACACACAGTTCGGACTGACTGATGGCCCCCCACACACACACAATACTACTCTGTCCTGGCAACCACCTGCAAGCCGCAGACTGGTCATTTCATGACTTCTGACCTATGTTTTCCCCCTGAGCAAATAATTATTTGAAATCTTGTACTTTATACATGATGTACAAAATAAAAATAAAAATTGTGCAGAATATTTTTGCCATTGACATTTAAATAAGTAGTTGCATTAGCTTTATTGAACCAAGCCTGTTCTTTACATTTCCACATAGTGTACAAACATCTAACAATGCAAGATAAGCCAAGACATGGATTCTCAGCCATGGGATTAATGTAACCTGCTTTATTAACTAAGTGCTTTGAAAAAGACGAGAGCGATGAGGCAGCTGATTTTGTTGGATTTTTCTAATTTTGCTGACTGTGGAAAAAGGAGTAATTATTTGTAATGGAGCCAGGAAGTATTGTTTTATTAGTTCTGTTATAACGGTTGGTTGTATGAAAGCTGGTTCAATATCTACAGTGCTTTTTAGAAAAGATTGCAGCATATTTAATGGTTCATTCAATGTGCATTTGTACCCAGTCTTACCTCATTTTCCCTTTTGTTTGAACTGAGAATGTTAAAGCACAACTCCAGCACAATTACCCTACTTGCGTTAAATCAGTTGAACGCTCTGTTTTCTCAAAAGCCACCTCCAGTGGTCAATGGTATCCCCAAAACGTATTTTGTTTACATGCAGGTGCAAGTACAGTTCCTGCTGAGACCTAATTATTCCTTCCGCTTCGTCTGACCATTCATAAAATACAATTACAACAAGTGAATTGGCTATATTTGAGCATAGGGTTGTGCCACATCTAATATTATAGTAATGCCCCATACACTGAAAATGTGCGATCAGATCATGTTGTCAGAAAATTAGATCATGTGGGGGCTCCATCTGACTTTTTCCGTTTGAATTACCGACACACAAAGTTTGAGAGCAGGATCTAAAATTTTCCAACAACAAAATCCAATTGTTTAAATTCCGATCGTGTGTAGATAATTCCGACGAACAAAGTGCCATGCATGCTCAGAATAAATTACGACAAAAAAGCTATTGGCTACTGCCCTCTTTATAGTCCAGTCGTAGGTGTTCTACGTCACCGTGTTCTGAATGATCGGATTTTCCGACAACATTTGTGCGACCGTGTGTATGCAAGACAAGTTTGGGCCAAAATCCGTCTGAAAAAATCAGACGGATTTTGTCATCAGAATGTCTGTGTGTACGTGTATGTGTATGTGTAAAGGGCATAAAAGAACAAAATCCCCTATTGGTGGACTTTAAAGGCACAAAAAACTGTCAGCAAAATGAATCTAGTATGAAAATATTTATTCAATATAAAGAATACAAAACATGTATAAAAAAAAGCACATGTTTTGTATTCTTCGAATAAATATTTTCATACTAGATTAATTTTTTAGTTTTTCCAAAAAAGCTGCACTGAAATAAATGAACAGCTATATAATATCTAGTATATATAGTATACTATAGAAAATAAAAAATTTGATAAATCTTATCAAAGGAATTACATACAACTGTGAGTACTTTTTTATATAAAAAACATACACCACAACCACTAAGATCAGGGTATTGTCTCTGAAAACACTCCCTAAATATAAAGAGTTAATTAGTCCATTTTCCAAGTGAAACAGTTTTCCATAAGGTCTCCACTGTGATATTACACACAATACCAACGAAGAAGTGCCAAAAAGAGAGCAAGGGTCCTCCACCACCAACAATACTGCCGCTTACCAGCTGTTTTGAGCCCTTAAATGAGATCAGATATCGGCAATGGCTTATCACCCAGCCAGGGTTTAGGTAGCAGAGAAGGTAAATCCTTTGAAACGTTCCACTCAGGTAGGGATGGCCGAACGGTTCGCCCGGCGGTCGTTTCGCGGCAAATTTCGGCTGTTCGCCATCCGCCCGATCGCGGACTATTGCCGATGTTCACCCGGCGGACTTACGTGTTTACTGTGTAAAAGAACTTTGACCTATGATGACACATCCATCATGGGGTACAGGACAGCCAATTGAGACATTACAGCACATGGACACTTGGACATTCCCCCTAACTTATAAATAGACCCGATCCGGCGGCCATTTTACATTCTTTCTTCTGTCACTATAGGGAGAGGTTGCTGTGTGGAGCAGGGAGAGACTTCTATGACCCAAATCGCTATTTATTAGGTCCACAAAAGTTCTTTTAAGGACTGGTATCATGGTATAGGTGTTAGGTGTAGTTCAGGATATAGGTTTGAGGCAGTGCTGTGCTAGTGATTGTTGCAGCAGCCTGAGTGTCTTTTGTCAGTGTAGAGAAAGGGACAGGACGCTGTGTGCTGCAGGGACAGTCAGTGTAATCATTAGCTGTTACTATTAGGTCCACAAAAGTGCAATTCAAGTTATTGTTCCAGCAGCCTCTGTTTTGTCAGTTTATATAGGGACAGGCAGGAAGCTGTGTGTGAGGCAGTGAGGGACAGTCAGTTTAATCAGTAGCTGTTACTATTAGGTCCACAAAGGTTCTTTTCAGGACTGGTATGGTAATAGGCTTGTACACGTATAATATTCTTTCTTCCAAATATAGAAAGAATATTATACTTGACTGCTGCCCTTCTGCTGCAGTCTGCTAATCATTCACAACCTACTTGTTCCACAAAGGTCCTTATAAGGACTGGTAATGTCTAGGGTGCTACAGTACATAGGGTTGATTGAGGTACAGTCTGCTATTCCATAAGGACTGGTATAGGTCCACAATACATAGGGTTAAGGTGCACTACTGCTGACTGCTGCCCTATACTGCAGCAGTCCTTCATCAGTATAGGGACTGATGTACAGTCTGCTAATCATTCACAACCTACTTGTTCCACAAAGGTCCTTATAAGGACTGCTAAGGTCTAGGGTGCTACAGTACATAGGGTTGAGTGAGGTACAGTCTGCTATTCCATAAGGACTGGTATAGGTCCACAATACATAGGGTTGAGGTGCACTACTGCTGACCGCTGCCCTATACTGCAGCAGTCCTTCATCAGTATAGGGACTGACATACAGTCTGCTAATCATTCACAACCTACTTGTTCCACAAAGGTCCTTATAAGGACTGGTAAGGTCTAGGGTGCTACAGTACATAGGGTTGAGTGAGGTACAGTCTGCTATTCCATAAGGACTGGTATAGGTCCACAATACATAGAGTTGAGGTGCACTACTGCTGACCGCTGCCCTATACTGCAGCAGTCCTTCATCAGTATAGGGACTGACGTACAGTCTGCTAATCATTCACAACCTACTTGTTCCACAAAGGTCCTTATAAGGACTGGTAAGGTCTAGGGTTCTACAGTACATAGGGTTGAGTGAGGTACCGTCTGCTATTCCATAAGGACTGGTATAGGTCCACAATACATATGGTTGAGGTGCACTACTGCTGACCGCTGCCCTATACTGCAGCAGTCCTTCATCAGTATAGGGACTGAGAGTTTTGTCACAGGGTCATTTAAAAAATGACAGGCAGAGGAAGAGGCAGGCCCTTCCGCAGGGGTGGTAGGGGTAGGGCAGGAGCACCAGGCTTGAGCCAAAGTGGGAAGTTGCAGAAGGTGCGTTCAATTAATTTAAAGGACGCACCAGACTTGGTTGAGTGGCTCACTCGGCCTTACTCTTCTGCACCCTCCTCATCCTCTCGATCTGCACCCTCTTCTTCACTCTCTGCTATGTGCACCCCCAAAGACACTACCACCAACAACAACACCACCAGCACCACCACATACCTTCCGCTTGAGTCACAGGAATTATTTTCCGATCCATATCAAGACATTTCTGATGCGCAGCCACTCTTGGTATTGGATCAGGAAGAGGAGGTAGCAACAACCGCTACTCAGCAGTCTGACGACAGTACCCAGATCAGCCCAAGGAGGAGGTTGGTCCCCGGTGTTGCTGCCTACTCCGAAATCTCTACTTATAGCGGTGGGGAAGGTGACGTCAATGATGACGTGTCTAGTGATGTCACATGGGTGCCCACAAGAGAGGAAGAGGAGGGGAGTTCAGAGGGAGATATGGACCAGCAGATAGGGAGGAGAAGCAGGAATAACTTACATTGCACAGGAGGGACAAAGCAGACTGCAAATGTATCAGGAGCGAGTCATCGACCATGTACGGTCACATCTGGCACTCCCAGGACACCGGCACATGGCTCCGCAGTGTGGGCTTTTTTTAACGTGTCCGCTGCTGACAATAGCGTTGCCATCTGCATTCTTTGCAGTCAACGCATTAGTCGCGGTAAGCCCAACACTCACCTAGGGACGACCGCCTTAAGAAGGCACATGAGCAGCCATCACCGAGCCCAGTGGGAGCAACGGAACACACAAAGCCACACTCCAGGCTCTCACGGTCCAGCCTCGTCTTCTACTTCTCCTTCTCCTCTCTCCTCACAATTGTCCTCCACTCCACCTTCCATCACGCCAAGCTCACGTTTTTCTGCAAAAAGGCAGGCTTCCGTGGGCCTAATGTTCGAGCGTAAAAAAATGATGACGCCGGATAACCCTCTTGCCCAACGGTTGACGGCTGGCTTGTCAGAACTGATAGCCAGCCAACTACTGCCATATAAACTGGTGGACTCGGAGGCCTTTCGAAAATTTGTGGCCATTGGAACACCACAATGGAAGGTCCCAGGAAGGAAGTATTTCTCACAGAAGGGCATCCCAGAGCTATATGGCCATGTTCAGCGGCAAGTGAATGTATCTCTGGCACACAGTGTCGGTGCCAAGATACATCTGACCACAGACACGTGGTCTAGCAACCACGGGCAAGGAAGGTATATCACTTTTACTGCCCACTGGGTGAACCTTCTGACGGCCGTCAAGCATGTAACCCGTGGCACCCGTGTAGATTTGGTTTTACCGCCACGGATTGCATGCAGGCCTGGCTCTTCTTCTCCTCCTCCTCCTCCTTCTCCATCCTCCTCCCTCTCCTCCTCGGCTGACTCCTCCTTTTCCGCTGCTAGCGTCTCTTCCGCTGCGCCGCCCAAGCTCCCCAGAACCTATTCGACATGCCAGGTGAGACGTTGTCATGCCGTGCTGCGTCTGTTGTGCCTGGAAGCCAAGAGCCACACTGGCCCGGCACTCCTTTCAGCTTTGTGTTCACAGGCAGATCAGTGGCTAACACCGCTCAATTTGACAGTTGGTAAAGTGGTGTGTGACAATGGTGCCAATCTGCTTAGCGCATTGAAACAGGGCAAAATCACGCACGTGCCATGCATGGCACACATCCTAAACTTGGTCGTGCAGCGATTCGTTGTCAAATACCCTGGGGTCCAGGACATCTTTCGGCAGGCAAGGAAAATCTCGGCCCATTTCAGAAGATCTTACACGGCCATGGCTCGCCTTGCTGACATTCAGCGGTGACACAATCTGCCGGTCAGACGTCTTGTTTGCGATTGCCCGACGCGATGGAACTCAACCTTCTATATGCTTGATAGGCTGCTCCAGCAGAAACGTGCAGTTAATGTCTACCTGTATGAACTCTGCGGCAGAACAGGTTCCGGGGAGCTGGGTTTTTTTTCACCGCGCCAGTGGCTGCTCATGCGCGACGCATGCAGACTTCTGCGGCCATTTGAGGAGATCACCAAACTGGTCAGTCGCAGCCATGGCACCATCAGTGACATGGTACCTTATGCCTTCTTTATGGAGCGTGCATTGCGTCGTGTCATTGATCAAGCTGTGGAGGAGCAGTAGCGGGAAGATGAGGAAGTCGCAATGCTGGATGAATTCCCAGGGGGGGCTACTCTATCTGAGACAAGTGAACAAGCAAGAAGCAAGAAGAGCATGCTTTAAACCTTTCTGGGATCCCTGTTGTTGTGCGTGGATGGGGAGAGGAGAATGAAGAGGACGACATTATCCTGGATGATGAGCAGGAGCCAGGCCACCACAACGCTTCCAGTTTAGTGCAAATGGGGGCCTTCATGCTCCAGTGTTTTAATAGGGACCCCCGTATAAAAAGCATAAGGGTCAAGGACCAGTACTGGGTGGCAACGTACTTAGACCCCCGGTACAAACACAAAATGGCGGAAATGCTACTGCCGTCACAGAGGGCTGTCAGAATGGAGCACTTCCAGGCCTTGCTTTGAGAAATGCTGCATTCTGCTTTTGCGTGCGCTGGCAGAGGAGCAATTCCCACTCCCAGAGAAGGAGTTGCGGGTACCAATCCAACAGCGCCTGAAAGAAGAGGCCAGTTTGAAGATGTGTTGGTGACTTCGGATATGAGGTCATTCTTTCAGCCGACCCATCGACAGGTGTCATCCGGATCCAGCATCAGGGAACGCCTAGACCGTCAGGTGTCCGACTACATCGGGTTAAGGGCCGATGTGGACGCTCTGAGTAGTGATGAACCCCTGGACTACTGGGTGGGCAGGCTTGACTTCTGGCCAGAGCTTGCCCAATTTGCAATCGAACTGTTGGCTTGCACCTCGTCCAGTGTCCTGTCCGAAAGGACGTTCAGCGCAGCAGGGGGGATCGTAACCGATAAGTGTACTCGCCTAGCTCACGACAGTGTTAACTACCTCACATTTCTAAAAATGAATGAGGCATGGATCTCGGAGGAATTCAACACATGTGACCAGTAGACCATGTATATGTCTATAAACAATTTTTTTAATCGAGCACACAGACCTTCTTTCTTCATTTGGCTCACTTCCTTGTCCAAAAAAAGCACACCGTACTATATGCCCGTACCCTCCTCTTTGAAGAGGTTGAGCGGTGTCATATTTCTACTAGGGCTGCTTATTATGAGGGGCTCCCACCATCCCTGTGCTGTGCTGACTTCCTCCTGGGGCTGCTTATTATGAGGGGCTCCCACCATCCCTGTGCTGTGCTGACTTCCTCCTGGGGCTGTACCTCTGCTGCGCATATTATGAGGGGCTCCCACCATCCCTGTGCTATGCTCATTATGAGGGGCTCCCACCATCCCTGTGCTATGCTCATTATGAGGGGCTCCCACCATCCCTGTGCTATGCTGACTTCCTCCTGGGGCTGCTTACGGTGAAGGTGTCAGTGCTGTATATCACGGTGCTGGTGTCAGTGCTGTATATCACGGTGCTGGTGTGAGTGCTTTATGTCACGCTGCTGATGTCAGTGCTCTCTATCATGGTGCTGCTGTCAGATCACTCTATCACGGTGCAGGTGTCATTGCTGTATGTCACGCTGCTGATGTCAGTGCTCTCTATCACAGTGCTGCTGTCAGTGCTGTATATCACGGTGCTGGTGTTAGTGCTTTATGTCACACTGCTGATGTCAGTGCTCTCTATCATGGTGCTGCTGTCAGATCACTCCATCACGGTGCAGGTGTCATTGCTGTATGTCACACTGCTGATGTCAGTGCTCTCTATCACGGTGCTGGTGTCAGATCACTCTATCACGGTGCAGTTGTCATTGCTGTATGTCACGCTGCTGGTGATCATCTCCTGCACCCTCTTCTTTGCCTACCCTGACCTTCCCTCTCCTCCATTGCCTTCATGCGCTCCACA
Organism: Lithobates pipiens; assembly: GCF_037356315.1. Taxonomy (NCBI): domain Eukaryota; kingdom Metazoa; phylum Chordata; class Amphibia; order Anura; family Ranidae; genus Lithobates; species Lithobates pipiens. Next base: position 80,201,247 of record NW_027507748.1, read on the forward strand.
GTCCTGAATTGTCACAACAATTTCACATATGAAAAAAGAATGCTTGTAGTTGTCGATCCCAGATTTACCTCATACATGTGTTATGTCATTGGCCATGTGGTGGGACTTTGTTTGCACAGCTATTAATTATTTTGTGGCTGCAAATTTGACCTGTAGGTTTGCAAAGTTCGCTTCCCATTGAAATCCATGGGGCCCGCCGCGAACGTTACGGTTTGCGAACTATCGGCCGCGTTCACGAAAACGTCCCGTCGGAAGTTCGTCCATCACTACACTCAGGCAATATTAAGCTCCTACGGACACACTGCTCATTTCCCACATATAAGAGAATGGAACCACCATAGCATAATATTGTCAATTATTTTAATAAAACAAAAATCATATTACACTTACATGTCTTCAGATATAAAAACACCTATACAATAAAACTCCAGCCGCCGGCTACACTATCACTGCCCGTTGCTTCCGGGATCAGCGCAGAATCGCGGTAATGTCAGCACGCCGCTCCTCCCTACGCCATTTTGTTAAAGGTAGCGTCTTCCAGGGGCACATCAGAATGTCCGTGTGTACATGTATGTGTATGTGTACTGGACTTTAAAGGCACAAAAAAACTGTTAGAAAAATTAATCTAGTATGAAAATATTTATTCAATATAAAGAATACAAAACATGTATAAAAAAGCACATGTTTTGTACTCTTTATATCGAATAAATATTTTCATACTAGATTCATTTTTTGTTCTTTTTCTATTCATAAAAAACATGGCCGCAGGCTTCCTTTTGTGAATGGCCAAGAAGAGAGGTAGGTGTAGATGTGATTGTAGTGCTACTTTGTGACATGTGCAGGAAAAAAAATGACCAGTTTGCATAATGTTAGCATAACATTCAAATAAGATCATGTCCAGTTTATGAGGACACAAACTATGAAAGTGAATTTTTTTTTTTTACAGGTTTCAAGCTGTAAAATTACTAATTACATTTGGTTCTCTTAGGCCGCGTACACACGGGCGGACTGTTCGCCCAACCTTGTCCGCTGAACAGTGTTTGGGCGGACAGTCCGCTCGTGTGTGGGCTTTCAGCGGACAGTTTCAGCGGACAGTTGGACGGACAAAGTCTTTCGGAAATTCCGAAAAACTGTCCGCTGAAACTGTGTTTGAGCGAACAGTCCGCCCGTGTGTGGGCCTGTCCGCTGTACTTTCGAAATGAGCGGACTGTTCCCGCTCGGAAAGTCCGCCCATTTCGAGCGCGTGTACAGGTAGGCGGGGCCCGCGAAGGAGACGTCGCGGGCTCCGCCGCCTGGAATGGGCTTAAAGGGGAACCCCAACGCCGAAAAAAATCGGCGTGGGGGTTCCCCCAAAGTCCACACCAGACCCTTGTCCGAGCACGCTACCCGGCCGGCCAGGAAAGGGGGGCGAGCGAGCGCGCCCCCCCTCCTGAGCCGTACCAGGCCGCGTGCCCTCAACATGGGGGGGTGCCTTGGGGAAGGGGGGGCCGCGCGGCCCCCCCACCCCAAAGCACCTTGTCCCCATGTTGATGAGGACAAGGGCCTCTTCCCGACAACCCTGGCCGTTGGTTGTCGGGGTCTGCGGGCGGGGGGCTTATCGGAATCCGGCCCCCCACCCTATGTGAATGAGTATGGGGTACAATGTACCCCTACCCATTCACCTGTGAAATAAAGTACAAAAAAAAACACAACACAGGGGAAAAAATATTTTATTGCACAGCTCCGGGGGTCTTCCGTCTTCGGGGGTCTTCTCGCCGGACTCCTCCGCTATGTGTGTGTAGCTCTTTTGCTAGCGGAGGAGTCCGGCTTTCTTCCTCCCCGCCGCCGGCCTCTTCTCCCGACTTCGGGGGTCTTGTCCCCCTCTTCGGTTCTTCTGCCGGGCCACCGCGCCTTCTTGTAGCTCTTTTGCAGGCGGTGGCCCGGTCTTCTGTCGCCGCTGCCTTCGGTTCTTCTGTCGCCGCCTTCGGTTCTTCTGCCGGGCCACCGCGCCTTCTTGTAGCTCTTTTACAGGCGGTGGCCCGGTCTTCTGTCGCCGCTGTCGCCGTCGCCGCCTTCCGTTCTTCTTCTTCTTCTTCTTGTTCTTCTTCTTCTTCCCCAGGAGATGTTGACACGTCGCTCTCTCCGGCCGGAATGCCAGAGCCGCGCTGTGCGGTCACTTATATAGTGACAATGGGGCGGTGTCACATGGTATATGTCACATGGGTTGGTCACATGGGTTGATGTCACATGGGGACTATGACATCGTAAGGGGGCGGGGTCACCATGTGACCAACCCATGTGACATATACCATGTGACCCCGCCCCATTGTCACTATATAAGCGACGTGTCAACATCTCCTGGAGAAGAACAAGAAGAAGAACACGAACGGAAGTCGGCGGCGACAGAAGACCGGGCCACCGCCTGTAAAAGAGCTACAAGAAGGCGCGGTGGCCCGGCAGAAGAACCGAAGGCGGCGACAGAAGAACGGAAGGCAGCGGCGACAGAAGACCGGGCCACCGCCTGCAAAAGAGCTACAAGAAGGCGCGGTGGCCCGGCAGAAGAACCGAAGAGGGGGACAAGACCCCCGAAGTCGGGAGAAGAGGCCGGCGGCGGGGAGGAAGAAAGCCGGACTCCTCCGCTAGCAAAAGAGCTACACACACATAGCGGAGGAGTCCGGCGAGAAGACCCCCGAAGACGGAAGACCCCCGGAGCTGTGCAATAAAATATTTTTTCCCCTGTGTTGTGTTTTTTTTTGTACTTTATTTCACAGGTGAATGGGTAGGGGTACATTGTACCCCATACTCATTCACATAGGGTGGGGGGCCGGTATCCGGGGGCCCCCTTCTTAAAGGGGGCTCCCGGATTCCGATAAGCCCCCCGCCCGCAGACCCCGACAACCAACGGCCAGGGTTGTCGGGAAGAGGCCCTTGTCCTCATCAACATGGGGACAAGGTGCTTTGGGGTGGGGGGGCCGCGCGGCCCCCCCTTCCCCAAGGCACCCCCCCATGTTGAGGGCACGCGGCCTGGTACGGCTCAGGAGGGGGGGCGCGCTCGCTCGCCCCCCTTTCCTGGCCGGCCGGGTAGCGTGCTCGGACAAGGGTCTGGTGTGGACTTTGGGGGAACCCCCACGCCGATTTTTTTCGGCGTTGGGGTTCCCCTTTAAGCCCATTCCAGGCGGCGGAGCCCGCGACGTCTCCTTCGCGGGCCCCGCCTACCTGTACACGTGCTCGAAATGGGCGGATTTGCCTCCTCCTTACGTGGGCGAGTCCGTTCATTTCAAAAGTTGAGCCAACTGTTTGGCAAACAGTTCGCTGAAACAGTCCGCTCGTGTGTGGGCAAGTCCGCTCATGCAAATTTTGAGCGGACTGTTTGCCGAAACTGTTTGCCGAACAAGGTTGGGCGAACAGTCCGCGCGTGTGTACGCGGCCTTACTTGGGCATTTGATGCTTAAAGCCTAACTCCGGGCAAAAAAAAAAAAGGTCTTCCCATGCAGTGGGGCTTTGCCCGCACTGCAAGGGTCAACTGTTCATTTTGTCTAGGGGTTGGGAGAAAGCTTATACTCATCTGATACTCCACTCCACCTGAAAGTGGCGTTCTCTCCCACAATCCAGCGGTGGACTGTTCCTGATGTTCTCAGGCCTATGAGTGTAATTATGCCAGGAACAGTCCACCGCACAAGACCACTAGACCGCAGAGGAACAGGAGCCACAGGGGCCAGTCTTGTGCTGGGAAGATCAAAGAATTAGGTAAGTATATCTCATTTCTCCAATTCCCTAGACCCAAAAAAGCACCTAAGTCGCACTGCATGGGAAAACATTTTTTTTCAGCTTTAAATCGGTAGTAAATTGCCTTTTTTTTTCTAAACCTGCAAGGCAAAGTTATAATGTGCTAGAATGCATCGCACATCGCACAGTATGTGAAACTTACCTTAAAATGCAGCTCTCCAGCAGCGCTTTGTCACCACTGGTGGGGCTTCCATCTTTGCCTGGTCTCCCTTCCTGGTTGGCAGGATCTGGTCCTTTGGTTAGACAAGCCACGCAAGCGCTTCCTTCAAAGCACATGCACCGGAGACATCACCGGTGGCATCACAAGTACATATGTCCCAAACAGTGCGCGTTTATGAGATATTTACTGTACCTATAGGTAAGCCTTACTATATATAGACTTACCAATAAGTAAAAGTAATCCATGAGAGTTTCCCCACTTTAAAGGGTAACTCTACTTTTCTGGAGAAAAAATAAAATGTAGCAAATAAAAATAAAATAATATAGCATTTACAAATTGTATTATATTGTCATATTGTAATTGAATGTTATTAAAATTATTTCCTTTCCAATCTTCAGCGCTGTAATCTTCTGTAAAATGCAATGCAATATGGCTACCTGGAGTAGTTCTGTACACAGATGGTTTACAGAACGCCCCCCCCCTTTCCTGCTTGTGGGATTGGCTCACTGACTTTCCCAGAAGTCTTTACTAAGATAGCAGTCAGATTTAGAGCTATGGTAAACAGTTTAAACCTAAATGTTAAAAATGTTTTGCAGCTTTCAATAAAGGCCATTGAAACACAGAATAATGTCATTGTTGGGACTTCGGAATAAGTCTGTATAAGGTCCAGGGTGAGGCTGCAGTTTGGAGACCACTGGTGTAGTAGAATCGAGCTTTATTGGCTGATCCTTCTTACCTTTCCTCTCTAGGTCAATGTGCTGCTGTGTAAGGGATTAGAACAAGTTGGTATAAAGACAAATGTAGGCACTTATACCACCTGTGCTTAAAATATAGTAAAACCTTGGATTGCAAGCATAATTTGCTCCGGAAGCATGCTTGTATTTCAAATTTCACCATAAGAGATAATAGAAACTCAGATGATTCGTTCCACAACTTATTCATAGGTCCTTCAGTTTATAGTCCTTATAAAAAGCTTATAGCAATGTGATATGTTGTGTAACCATAAAATGTCCATCCACAAATGGAGGCCCTCCACAAGGGGATTAGGAACAAAATCCAGCAATAGCTACAGATTATAAAAGAGAAGAGAGGCGCCTCTTATGCCCCGTACACACAATCGGAATTTGCAATGGGAAATGTTGGATGTGAGCTTGTTGTCGGGAAAAGTCCAACCATGTGTATTCTCCATCGAACATTTGCTGTCGGAATTTCTGCACAAAAATGTTTGAGAGCAGGTTCTCAAATTTTCCGAAAACAAATCTTGTTGTCGGAAAGTCCAATCATGTGTACACAAGTCCGTCGCACAAAAGTTCACACATGCTCTGAATCAAGCAGAAGGCTATTGAACTTCCTTTAGTATGCAGTCATCCGGGGTAAAGCTGTTCACATAGACCATCCTCCGCATCGCCAGCTCTCAACGCTGTCAGTCTGCAATCGTGACCAGAAGGACCCTGCAGTAGAGCGATCTGAAAGCTAGCCTTGAAACGTTCATGGAGCGCAGCTTGGAAGGGACTACATCGATGGAGGTGTGGATGATGGTCTATGTGGACAACTTTACCCCAGATACCTGCATAGTTAGATGTGCCTGTTTTACTCATCAACTCATGTAACCGTATTGCTACACTAATGCCGTGTACACACGATCAGACTATCCGGCGGTCTTAGACATTTCGATCATTCTCAGACAATTCGATCATGTGTGGGCTCCAGCGGACTTTTTCTTCCCAAAAGTCAGACGGACCTAGAAATAAGGCCGCGTACACACGGGCGGACTGTTCGCCCAACTTTGTCCGCTGAACAGTGTTTGGGCGGACAGTCCGCTCGTGTGTGGGCTTTCAGCGGACAGTTTCAGCGGACAGTTTGACGAACAAGGTTTTACGGAATTTCCGAAAAACTGTCCGCTGAAACCTTGTTTCAGCGAACAGTCCGCCCGTGTGTAGGCTTGTTCGTCAAACTAAGTTCCGCGCATGCTCAGAAAGGATTTACACGCCGAAAGTTATAATGCAGTGTATAGGACGTCGTATTTTTCGTCCCGTCGTACGTGCCGTTCACGTCATCGCGCACGGTTTCAGCAAACTGTTCGTTCGTCGTGTGTGGCCATGTCCGTCCATGCTAATTTTGAGCGGACTGTTTGCCGAAACTGTTTGACGAACAAGGTTGGGCGAACAGTCCGCGCGTGTGTACGCGGCCTAAGACTTGCTTCAAAATTGTCCGCCAGATATGGCTTTTAGCAGACAATCCGGTCGTCTGTGTGCTAGTCCGGCGGACTAAAACCAATGCTAGGGCAGCTATTGGCTACTGGCTATGAACTTCCTTATTCTACGGCATCACGTTCGAATCCGCCGGACTTTTGGAGTGATTGTGTGTGGCCAAGTCCGTTTGCTTGAAAGTCTGGCGGACCTCAGCTGCAAAGTCCGTCGGATTGTCTGCCGGACTAAGTCTGCCGGATAGTCTGGTCGTGTGTACGCGGCATTAGAGGCGCCTCTCTTCTCTTTTATACTCAGTTATGACATTATGCTACTTGTATATCAAGATATCGCTTGTATATCAAGTCCAAATTTAGTAAAACATTTTGCTTGTCTTGCAAAACACGCTCAAACCACGATGCTCTCAAACCAAGGTTTTACTGTACATTCAATTTTTTTTCTTATGAATATATGGCTAATTAGTGTTTGTAAATTTGCATGAAGCACAGCTTTAAGAAAATCTTATATTCATAAAAAGTTGTCTCTTATATTTAGAATGGAAATGTGTTTCCAAGACCCCTACTAACAATAATCTTGATATTACTGTAATTAAATGTTAATGATCTGCATTTCCAGGCACATAACACTGATAAGGCAGTTACTGACAGGCACCTTATCATACTTCTTAGGCATCAAAGCAGGACAGATATATTTTCACCCACAAATGTCTGATTAAAGAGATATGTATCTGCATAGATTAAAATAAATTGCCTGCAGCATGTCTTGGTTTCTGGGTTGCGTGAAGTGATAGTTGCAGAGACCGAAGGATGTAAAAGTGATTGATAATACATTGTGAACTCAGGAAACGGCTACATACCTGATGGTAAGATCATGGCACAATAGTGGCGTGTTGTGTCTTCAACATGCGGAATAGAATAATTACATGCATTGTAGATTGCTTTACAACACCAAGATAAATAAAACGTAAAAATAAGATAAATGTGAAATAAATATTTCCTACTTATATAGGAATGTGACTGAAAAGAATATTCAGATTACAGTCTATACTACAGCTCAAAAAAAAAAAAAAAGTTAATTTCATGGACTAATACATTTCTGTTAAATATACGACTGCCAGGAAAATGTACTTAAAGGAAAACCATTATGGTTCTAGATATCAGTTTTATCATTTTTTTAAGCTTATGTTTGAAATTGAAGTTTTTTTACTTATTTCTACTTACATAAATCATTTTTTTTTTTTTTTACATATATGCTTTAAAAACAGCTATCAATGCTAACAGCTATCAATGCTAACTTAATGCCATCTAGTTTGCTAAAGAACAATGGGGTTGATTTACTAAAGGCAAATCCACTTTGCAATGCAAGTGCACTGAAAGTGCATTTGGAAGTGCAGCTGCTATAGATCTAATGGGAAGATCTAAAATGAGGGAAAGCTCTGCTGATTTTATCATCCAATCATGTGCAAGCTTCAATGCTGTTTTTTATTTTCCTTGCATGTCCCTCTCAGATCTACAGCGACTGCACTTCCAAGTGCACTTTCAGTGCATTAGCAGTGCACTTGTAGTGCAAAGTGGATTTGCCTTTAATAAATAACCCCCATTATATCAAAAACATATGACATTTTTAAAATAAAATATTATTATTATTATTTTTCACCCTATAATATACCTGGGTGCTGCTCTCCTCAAAGCAACGAGAGAAGCTACACCGGTGATCTAATCACTAGGCTGAGGATCTGGTGCAGGTCCAGTCCGTGAACTGGGTAGCTTGAAGGGGTATGTAAAGGAGATGACCACACTCCGATATTCAGAAAGATTTGTAACTTTATTCCATAAAATCCATATCAGACATGAAATGAACATGATTCAAGAGGACAATAGCAGTATGGTTTTGTGGTGCATTATGTACAGAGTGCAGGAGAGTGCTAGGCGCAGAGTGCAGGATTCTGGAGTGCATTACAAACAGAGTGCAGGGTTCTGGAGTGAGTTATGTAAAGATTGCAGGGTTCTGGAGTGAGTTACGTACAGAGTGCAGGGTTCTAGAATGAGCTATGTAGAGAGTGCATGGTTCTGCAGTGCGTTACTTACATAGTGCAGGGCACTGGAGTGTGTTACGTACAGAGTGCAGGGTTCTGGAGTGCATTACGTACAGAGTGCAGGGTTCTAGAGTGAGTTACGTACAGAAAGTTGGGTTCTGGAATAAGTTATGCACAGGGTTCAAGAGAGCATTACGTACAGAGTCTATCTCACTATTGTACCTCTCCTCAGCTATAACCTCCACACATACAAAACAACACACATACAAAACACACACATTAAGCCCAGGGGGTAAATCTTGAGAATACAAAAATTACAACCACTCCCATGGGACTTTTTAGACAGACAAATATGGCAATACTATTTAAAAAAAAATCATATAGTTCTTTATTAATACAAGGTTTTAAAAGCACAAATATGGCTAATAGGGATGGCCGAACGGTTCGCCCGGCGGTCGGTTCGCGGCGAATTTCAGCCGTTCGTGGTCCGCCCGATTGGCGGACTATTGCCGCTGTTCGCCCGGCGGACTTACGTGTTTACTGTGTAAAAGAACTTTGACCTATGATGATACATCCATCATGTGTTACAGCACAGCCAATTGAGACATTACAGCACATGGGCACTTGGACATTCCCCCTAACTTATAAATAGACCCGATCTGGCGGCCATTTTACATTCTTTCTACTGTCACTATAGGGAGAGGTTGCTGTGTGGAGCAGGGAGAGACTGCAGTGACCCAAATCGCTAGCTATTAGGTCCACAAAAGTTCTTTTAAGGACTGGTATGGTATAGCTGTAGTTCAGGATATAGGTTTGAGGCACTGCTATTTAAGTCATTGTTGCAGCAGATTGTCTTTTCTCAGTGCAGGTAGGGACAGACAGAACGCTGTGTGGTGCAGAGATGGACAGTCAGTTTAATCATTAGCTGTTACTATTAGGTCCACAAAGGTCCTTTTCAGGACTGGTATGGTGTAGTAGTACAGGATATAGTTTTGAGTGCTATTCAAGTTATTGTTGCAGCAGCCTGTGTTTTGTCAGTTTAAATAGGGACAGATAGGAAGCTGTGTGTAGCAGTGAGGGACAGTCAGTTTAATCAATAGCTATTACTATTAGGTCTACAAAGGTCCTTTTCAGGACTGGTATGGTAATAGGGTTGTACACGTATAATATTCTTTCTTCCAAATATAGAAAGAATATTATACTTGACTGCTGCCCTTATGCTGCAGTAGTCCTTTATGAGTATAGGGACTGAGGTACAGTCTGCTTATCACAACCTGCTAGTTCCACAAAGGTCCTTCTAAGGACTGGTAAGGTATAGCGTACTGGAGTATATAGGGTTGAGTGAGGTAAAGTCTGCTAATCCTTAAGGACTGGTATAGGTCCACAATATATAGGGTTGAGGTGCACTACTGCTGACTGTTGCCCTATTCTGCAGCAGTCCTTTATCAGTATAGGGACTGAGGTACAGTCTGCTAATCACAACCTACTAGTTCCACAAAGGTCCTTCTAAGGACTGGTAAGGTATAGTGTACTACAGTATATAGGGTTGAGTGAGGTACAGTCTGCTAATCACAACCTACTAGTTGCACAAAGGTCCTTTTAAGGACTGGTAAGGTATAGCGTACTAGAGTATATAGGGTTGAGTGAGGTACAGTCTGCTAATCCTTAAGGACGGGTATAGGTCCACAATATATAGGGTTGAGGTGCACTACTTCTGACTGCTGCCCTATTCTGCAGCAGTCCTTTATCAGTATAGGGACTGAGGTACAGTCTGCTAATCACAACCTACTAGTTCCACAAAGGTCCTTCTAAGGACTGGTAAGGTATAGCGTACTAGAGTATATAGGGTTGAGTGAGGTACAGTCTGCTAATCCTTAAGGACTGGTATAGGTCCACAATATATAGGGTTGAAGTGCACTACTGCTGACTGCTGCCCTATTCTGCAGCAGTCCTTTATCAGTATAGGGACTGAGGTACAGTCTGCTAATCACAACCTACTAGTTCCACAAAGGTCCTTCTAAGGACTGGTAAGGTATAGCATACTAGAGTATATAGGGTTGAGTGAGGTACAGTCTGCTAATCCTTAAGGACTGGTATAGGTCCACAATATATAGGGTTGAGGTGCACTACTGCTGACTGCTGCCCTATTCTGCAGCAGTCCTTTATCAGTATAGGGACTGATAGTTTTGTCACAGGGTCATTTAAAAAATGACAGGCAGAGGAAGAGGCAGGCCCTTCCGCAGGGGTGGTAGGGGTAGGGCAGGAGCACCAGGCTTGAGCCAAAGTGGGAAATTGCAGAAGGTGCATGCGATTACGTCAAAGGAAGCACCAGAATTGGTTGACTGGCTCACTCAGTCTTACTCTTCTGCACCCTCCTCATCCTCTCGATCTGCACCCTCTTCTTCACTCTCTGCTATGTGCACCCCCAAAGACACTACCACCAACAACACCACCACCACCACATACCTTCCGCTTGAATCACAGGAATTATTTTCCGATCCATATCAAGACATTTCTGATGCGTAGCCACTCTTGGCATTGGATCAGGAAGAGGAGGTAGCAACAACCGCCACTCAGCAGTCTGACGACAGTACCCAGATCAGCCCAAGGAGGAGGTTGGTCACCGGTGTTGCTGTCTACTCCGAGATCTCTAATTATAGCGGTGGGGAAGGTGACATCGATGATGACGTGTCTAGTGATGTCACGTGGGTGCCCACAAGAGAGGAAGAGGAGGGGAGTTCAGAGGGAGATATGGACCAGCAGATAGGGATTAGAAGCAGGAATAAGTTACATTGCACAGGAGGGACAAAGCAGACTGCTAATGTATCAGGAGCGAGTCATCGACCATGTACGGTCACATCTGGCGCTCCCAGGACGCCGGCACATGGCTTCGCAGTGTGGGCTTTTTTTAACATGTCCGCTGCTGACAATAGTCATCTGCAATCTTTGCAGTCAATGCATTAGTCGCTGTAAGCCCAACACTCACCTAGGGACGACTGCCTTAAGAAGGCACATGAGCTGCCATCACTGAGCCCAGTGGGAGCAACGGAACACACAAAACCACACTCCAGGCTCTCACCGTCCAGCCTTGCCTTCTACTTCTCCTTCTCCTCTCTCCTCACAATTGTCCTCCACTCCACCTTCCATCACACCAAGCTCACGTTTTTCTGCAAAAAGGCAGTCTTCCGTGGGCCTAATGTTCGAGCGTAAAAAAATGATGACGCCGGATAACCCTCTTGCCCAACGGTTGACGGCTGGCTTGTCAGAACTGATAGCCCGCCAACTACTGCCATATAAACTGGTGGACCCGGAGGCCTTTCGAAAATTTGTGGCCATTGGAACACCACAATGGAAGGTCCCAGGAAGGAAGTATTTCTCACAGAAGGGCATCCCAGAGCTATATGGCCATGTTCAGCGGCAAGTGAATGTATCTCTGGCACACAGTGTCGGTGCCAAGATACATCTGATCACAGACACGTGGTCTAGCAAACACGGGCAGGGAAGGTATATCACTTTTACTGCCCACTGGGTGAACCTTCTGACGGCCGTCAAGCATGTAACCCGTGGCACCCGTGTAGATTTGGTTTTATCACCACGGATTGCATGCAGGCCTGGCTCTTCTTCTTCTCCTCCTCCTACTCCATCCTTCTCCCTCTCCTCCTCAGCTGACTCCTCCTTTTCCGCTGCTAGCGTCTCTTCCGCTGCGCCGCCCAAGCTCCCCAGAACCTATTCGACATGCCAGGTGAGACGTTGCCATGCCGTGCTGTGTCTGTTGTGCCTGGAAGCCAAGAGCCACACTGGCCCGGCACTCCTTTCAGCTTTGCGTTCACAGGCAGATCAGTGGCTAACACCGCTCAATTTGACAGTTGGTAAAGTGGTGTGTGACAACGGTGCCAATCTGCTTAGCGCATTGAAACAGGGCAAAATCACGCACGTGCCATGCATGGCACACGTCTTAAACTTGGTCGTGCAGCGATTCCTTGTCAAATACCCTGGGGTCCAGGACATCTTGCGGCAGGCAAGGAAAATCTCGGCCCATTTCAGAAGATCTTACACGGCCATGGCTCGCCTTGCTGACATTCAGCGGCGACACAATCTGCCGGTCAGACGTCTTATTTGCGATTGCCCGACGCGATGGAACTCAACCTTCTATATGCTTGATAACTGCACGTTTCTGCTGGAGCAGCCTAACGTCTACCTGTATGAACTCTGTGGCAGAACATGTTCTGGGGAGCTGGGTTTTTTTTCACCGCGCCAGTGGCTGCTCATGCGCGAAGCATGCAGACTTCATTCGAGGAGATCACCAAACTGGTCAGTCGCAGCCATGGTGCCATCAGTGACATGGTACCTTATGCCTTCTTTATGGAGCGTGCATTGCATCGTGTCATTAATCAAGCTGTGGAGGAGCAGGAGCGGGAAGATGAGGAAGTCGCAATGCTGGATGAATTCCCAGGGGAGGCTACTCTATCTGAGACAAGTGTAACAACAGGAGTCTGAAGAGGAGTCAGAGGAGGAGCAAGAAGAGCATGCTTTAAACCTTTCTGGGATCCCTGTTGTTGTGCGTTGATGGGGAAAGGAGAATGAAGAGGACAACATTATCCTGGATGATGAGCAGGAGCCAGGCCACCACACCACTTCCAGTTTAGTGCAAATGGGAGCCTTCATGCTCCAGTGTTTTAATAGGGACCCCCGTATAAAAAGCATAAGGGTCAAGGACCAGTACTGGGTGGCAACGTACTTAGACCCCCGGTACAAACACAAAATGGCGGAAATGTTACCACTATCACAGAGGGCTGGCAGAATGGAGCACTTCCAGGCCTTGCTTCGAGAAATGCTGCATTCTGCTTTTGCGTGCGCTGGCAGAGGAGCAATTCCCACTCCCAGAGGAGTTGCGGGTACCAATCCAACAGCGCCTGCAAGAAGAGGCCGGTTTGAAGATGTGTTGGTGACTTCTGATATGAGGTCATTCTTTGAGCCGACCCATCGACAGGTGTCATCCGGATCCAGCATCAGGGAACACCTAGACCGTCAGGTGTCCGACTACATCGGGTAAACGGCCGATGTGGACGCTCTGAGGAGTGATGAACCCTTGGACTACTGGGTGGGCAGCCTTGACCTCTGGCCAGAGCTTGCCCAATTTGCAATCGAACTGTTGGCTTGCCCCTCGTCCAGTGTCCTATCCGAAAGGACGTTTAACGCAGCAGGGGGGTATCGTGACCGATAAGCGTACTCGCCTAGCTCACGACAGTGTTAACTACCTCACATTTCTAAAAATGAATGAGGCATGGATCTCGGAGGAATTCAACACATGTGACCAGTAGACCATGTACATGTCTGTAAACGATTTTTTTAATCAAGCACACAGACCTTCTTTCTTCATTTGGCTCACTTCCTTGTACAAAAAAAGCACACCGTACTAAATGCCCGTACCCTCCTGTTTGAAGAGGTTGAGCGGTGTCATATTTCTACTGGGGCTGCTTATTATGAGGGGCTCCCACCATCCCTGTGCTGTGCTGACTTCCTCCTGGGGCTGCTTATTATGAGGGGCTCCCACCATCCCTGTGCTGTGCTGACTTCCTCCTGGGGCTGTACCTCTGCTGTGCATATTATGAGGGGCTCCCACCATCCCTGTGCTATGCTTATTATGAGGGGCTCCCACCATCCCTGTGCTGTGCTGACATCCTCCTGGGGCTGCTTATTATGAGGGGCTCCCACCATCCCTGTGCTGTGCTGACTTCCTCCTGGGGCTGTACCTCTGCTGTGCATATTATGAGGGGCTCCCACCATCCCTGTGCTATGCTCATTATGAGGGGCTCCCACCATCCCTGTGCTATGCTCATTATGAGGGGCTCCCACCATCCCTGTGCTGTGCTGACTTCCTCCTGGGGCTGCTTATTATGAGGGGCTCCCACCATCCCTGTGCTATGCTGACATCCTCCTGGGGCTGCTTATTATGAGGGGCTCCCACCATCCCTGTGCTGTGCTGACTTCCTCCTGGGGCTGTACCTCTGCTGTGCATATTATGAGGGGCTCCCACCATCCCTGTGCTATGCTCATTATGAGGGGCTCCTACCATCCCTGTGCTATGCTGACTTCCTCCTGGGGCTGCTTAATTTGAGGGGCTCCCACCATCCCTGTGCTATGCTGACTTACTCCTGGGGCTGTACCTCTGCTGTGCATATTATGAGGGGCTCCCACCTTCCCTGTGCTATGCTCATTATGAGGGGCTCCCAGCATCCCTGTGCTATGCTGACTTCCTCCTGGGGCCGCTTACGGTGCAGGTGTCAGTGCTGTATATCACAGTGCTGGTGTCAGTGCTTTATGTCACGCTGCTGATGTCAGTGCTCTCTATCACAGTGCTGGTGTCAGATCACTCTATCACGGTGCAGGTGTCAGTGCTGTATATCACGGTGCTGGTGTGAGTGCTTTATGTCACGCTGCTGATGTCAGTGCTCTCTATCATGGTGCTGGTGTCAGTGCTGTATATCACGGTGCTGGTGTCAGTGCTTTATGTCACGCTGCTGATGTCAGTGCTCTCTATCACGGTGCTGATGTCAGTGCTCTCTATCATGGTGCAGGTGTCAGATCACTCTATCACGGTGCAGGTGTCAGTGCTGTATATCACGGTGCTGGTGTCAGTGCTTTATGTCACGCTGCTGATGTCAGTGCTCTCTATCACGGTGCTGGTGTCAGATCACTCTATCAGGGTGCAGGTGTCAGTGCTGTATATCACGGTGCTGATGTCAGTGTTTTATGTCACGGTGCTGATGTCAGTGCTCTCTATCACAGTGCTGGTGTCAGATCACTCTATCACGGTGCTGGTGATCATCTCCTGCACCCTCTTCTTTGCCTACCCTGACCTTCCCTCTCCTCCATTGCCTTCATGCGCTCCAGAGTCCTGAATTGTCAGAATTTCACATATAAAAAAAGAATGCTTGTAGTTGTCGATCCCAGATTCACCTCATACATGTGTTATGTCATTGGCCATGTGGTGGGACTATGTGTGCACAGCTAGTAATTATTTGGTGGCTGCAAATATGACCTGTAGGTTTGTAAAGTTCGCCTCCCATTGAAGTCAATGGGGCCCGCCGCGAACGTCGGAAGTTCGTCCATCACTAATGGCTAATACATTATAAAACATTAACCCAACAGCATTGAGTTCTAGCAATGCCCAATTTCCATCCGGTGTAAGTTTTTGTGTAAATTCATGAATTGTATCAATTTATTAGAATATAACCTACAACCAAGATGGCCTAGTCTCTAATATAGGTTATATTTTGTAGGGCAGGGGTACCGGTCTGTGGCCTTTTATTAGGCGGGCCACCATCTAACAGCAGGAGGTGAGTCTTGTCACAGACCACAGGTCATTTAGCAGCCTGTGTCTATTCTCCCAGGTTTCCTGCCCGGCTGCCAATGTCACCCTATTAGCAAGGCAGGGGGTGGGAGCAGCTTTAGACTTTAGATCGGGACAGAGAGAGTTATACTTTTCGTAATAACAAGCAGGTAATCACATGATAAGTTTGGCAGCTCTGTCCCAGTATACAGCTGCTCCCACCCCCTGCCTTGAAAATATGATGGGAGAATAGACACAGGCTGATAACTGCCCTGCCAAAGTAAAGACACTGATATTGGAAGGGGCACTGTGCTTTTAAAGAGGAAAGGGGGAAATTACTGCAGGGAGGACTGTGATGGACTGTGATGGGGGCCCATGACTGCAGAGAGGACTGTGATGGGGACAATGACTGCAATGACTGCAATGACGACTGTGATGGGGGCATGACTGCAGGGATGACTGTAATGGGGAGCCATGACTGCAAGGAGGACTGTGATGGGGGGCCATGACTGCAAGGAGAACTGTGATTGGGCAATGACTGCAAGGGGCACTTTGATGGGGGAGTGGGGGCATGACTGCAATGGGCACTGTGATGGGGGGCCCATGACTGCATAGGCACTGTGATCAGTCCAATAAAGGGGACTGCTCTGTAACGGGGGACCTGTAATCATTACAGTGCAGTTCTTTTTAAATCACTGTGCCACTTTACAGTGCAGTGGGGTTGTGAGACTCTGTGAAACTGCCATCCCTGTAAAAACTGGCTACACCAAAAGTGGTCCCTGGTGCCAAAACTGCTGTTGTAGGGTATACTCTGATGGATTGTTACGATTAATGCATTTAAATAGAAACCAACCTACAAAGGGTGGAAATTGGGAATTGCTAGAACTTAATGATGTTATGTTTTTGTTGTACAATGTACCAACCTATATTTTTGTTTTCATGGACATTTCTGTTTAACTTTGTATCAATATAGAACTATATGTTTTTTTTTATATTGTATTGCCAAAATGTCTGCCTAAAGAGTCCCATGGGAGTGACAGTATCAATAAAGAACTATATGACTTTTTATATTGTATTGCAATACACTGTATGTGTGCCTAAAAAGTCCCATAGGAGTGATAGTAGTTTTTTATTTTTAAATTATGAAGGGTGTTGGCTGTATATAGCTATGTTTCAATCTCTTGCATTTCTAGTGACATGATAAATCCTGTTAGAGAGTTTAGTGGTTGAATTTACAGTAGATTTACCTTTTTTACAGGAGACATCAGACAAAGCTTTCTAAAATAAACACAATCTGTTGATCAACAATCAAAGACAACCCCTCCTGATACAGGAATGGGGAGGAGTTGAGCCATGTCTCCAACTCATTTAACTGTGTGTACATTCAAGTATGCGCTTTTGAGCCCTGTAAGCAACAGGCTTTTTTTAAGCAAAGCAGCTAAGGTTAGCCTGGTAAGCATGTGTAAAGGAGCTTGGAACTAACCAGAAATGTAAATCTAAAATATTTGTATGCAATAATTAATCTTCACTAGACTAAAATGTTTTTTCTTCTACAAATTGTAAAACTGAACATAATAAAGAAATACAATAAAATAAAATACATTCTATATATTTGATGTTAAGTTATTTTGTCTCATTAATCGACAGGATCAAGCTTTCCAAAAGTGGCACAAATCTCTTTGGGTAAAGTGCCATCCAGTTAACCACTTCAGCCCCGTAAGTATTTACCCACTTCCTGACCAGGCCATTTTTTTGCGATACGGCACTGTGTCACTTTAACTGACAATTGCGCTGTCGTGCAACGTTGTAACCAAACAAAATTGAGATCTGTTTGTTTCCCACAAATAGAGCTTTCTTTTGGTGGCATTTGGTCACATCTGTGGTTTTTATTTTTTGCACTATAAACAAAAACGTTATAAAAAAATAATTTTTTTAATTTTTTTGCCATAATAATTATCCAAAAAAAAAACAAAAAACGAGTTTCTTCATCAATTTAGGCCAATATGTATTCTTCTACATATTTTTGGTAAAAAAAATCACAATAAGTGTATATTTATTGATTTGCATCGAAGTTATAGCGTCTACAAAATAGGGGACAACACTGGCACGATGACAAGAGCCAGGTAAGTGTTTAGGAATGGGGAGATGTGAACAGTTTGTGGGGTGTGTTACCCTTAATGCACAGACTGCATTGAGGTGAAAAAACTTTTAGACGTTAAAACTTGAGGTGACTGTAGTCATATTAGCCCTTGTACACACGGTCGGACATTCGGACAACAAAATCCGTCGGATTTTTTACCGACGGATTTTGTCCGAAACTGATGTTGCATACACACAGTCGGACAAAGTTGTCGGAAAATCCGATCGTTCGGAACGTGATGACGTTCGTTCATTGGGACGGGACTACCTTCAAGCTAATAGCCAATAGCTTTGGTCTCGTAATTTAATCTGAGCATACGTGGCACTTTGTCCGTCGGAATTCTCTACAAATAATCGGACAAAGTCCGATCAGATAATGTTGTCGGAAAATTTTATATCCAGCTCTCAAACTTTGTTGGCCGAACATTCCGACGGAAAAAGTCCAATGGAGCCCACACACGGTCCGATTATCCGACAACACGGTCCGATTGGACACTTTCCGTCGGAATGTCCGACTGTGTGTACAAGGGGTTAGACTTTAAAACCACTTTAATCTGTACAATCCTTTAGTAAATTATCTTATATAGCAGGGATATGCAATTAGCAGACCTCCATCTGTTGCAAAACTACAAGTTCCATCATGCCTCTGCCTCTGGGTGTCATACTCTTGGCTGTCAGAGTCTTGCTATGCCTCATGAGACTTGTAGTTCTGCAACAGCTGGAGGTCCGCTAATTGCATATCCCTGTTATATAGTATATTTCATTTAGTGTCCTTCTAACCAGCTCTCTAAAGCAGGCCTAAAGAGAAATGATATCCTGCTAGCCTTAACCACTTCCCGACCGGCGCACGCCGATGTACGTCGGCAGAATGGCACGGACAGGCAAATGGGCATGCCTGTATGTCCCTTTAGATTTGCTGCCATGCCAACGCATGCACGCGCCGGCCGGGACCTCCGTGAGTTGGATCGCGGCTCCCGCGGACTTGATGTCCTGCGATCGTCTCACTAATGTAAACAAGCATCTCCCCGTTCTGCCTAGTGACAGTGTAACTGATCTCTGCTCCCTGTGATCGGGAACAGAGCTCAGTGACATGTCACACACAGCCACGCCCCCCACAGTTAGAAACACACCCCAGGACACACTTAACCCCTACACTGTCACCTAGTGGTTAACCCCTTCACTGCCAGTGTCATTTACACAGGAATCAGTGCATTTGTATAGCACTGATTGCTGTATAAATGACAATGGTCCCAAAAATGTGTCAAAAATATCCGACGTGTTCACCATGTCGCAGTCATGATGAAAATCGCTGATGGCCGCCATTACTAGTAAAAAAATATATATATATATTAATAAAAATGCCATAAAACTATCCCCTATTTTGTAAACGCTATAACTGTTGCGCAAACCAATCAATAAACGCTTATTGCGATTTTTTTCACCAAAAATATGTAGAAGAATACGTATCAGCCTAAGCTGAGGAAAAAAAATGTATATATATTTTTGGGCGGTATTTATTATAGCAAAATGTAAAAAAATGCATTTTTTTCAAAATTGATGCTCTTTTTTTGTTTATAGCGCAAAAAATAAAAACCACAGGGGTGATCAAATACCACCAAAAGAAAGCTCTATTTGTGGGGAAAATTTTTTTGTCTGGGAGCCACATCACACGACCGCGCAATTGTCAGTTAAAGCAACACAGTGCTGAATCGCAAAAAGTGGTCTGGTCTTTAGCCAGCCAAATGGTCCGGGGCTTAAGTGGTTAAAGTGGATGTAAATCTGATTCTTGAAATTTGACCTGGGTACATATATCTGTATTGTTTTCTTATCCCTCTCCAAAGCGCTAAGTTAGATGTGTTTCTGTTGTTTCGTTCCTCTGTTATCAGCATGATAACTTCTGACAAGTTCTCTGAGATGGGCATGAAATCAGCTTGAAATGTGTGTTTGGGTGGGATTCTATAAATAGATTATCAGAGAGCTTGTCTTGTCATAGCACAGCTCTGAAAGTATCTTCTTTGCTCTGCCTATGTGGAGGGGAGTGTGTGCCTTTCTTCCAATCAGCTGTCACACAGTATATGACAAAAATCCACACCTACTGCTGAATGAGGAAGAAAAAATTATACCACTATGTTAGAAAATCTAAAGAATATAGCAAGCTAAAGACAGCAGATATACATGTAAAACTTATGTAGGGAGATTTGTTTCATCTCTATGTATCATCTGAGGCTATTCACTTAACTGGGTATAGGAGAGGGTTTACATCCACTGAGATATACAGTCAAATACACATTGTAACAGCAACCACCATTTCAAAGTTTGACTTCCATTTTCTTATTACAGCAATTGTGCAGGGTGTCCAAATATGACTCTTGTCCAGAGCATTCCATAATGTAACAGACCTGGTTAGACAACCCCCTTCTCTTTGGCCGGTGACAGACAAGTCAAACGGAACGTTCTGTCAATGGAAAAACAAAAATGGCACATATGCTTGTACCATCATTTGTTTAATTTAAAAAAAAAATTAAAAAATCCAATATGTTGGATCAAGCACTGGATTGGGCATGATCAGTATGTTGGATTGGGCACGAAAATTGTGTGTTGCACCTGGCACATTATAGATGCAAAAAACAAATAACCTAATGATCAACACGAGTTTTTGATTCATCTATGGCCTGCTTTCCTTGCAATATAAATCCATGTGAGGAAGCTTGTAATGAGGGGTGTGGCTGTGTCAGGGCTGGGCTCAGCCCCTCCTTCTCTGAGCTGGCTGCTCAGCTGTCGGCTAATTGGCAGCTCCTTTTTCTCCACAGTTACTCAGCTGTTGTTGATATCCTGCTTGTCGGTCCTGCCTACTTAAGCCGTCCAGTCCAGAGGAGCTCTGCCTTCGCCTTAGTCAACATCACAGAGATGCTCTCCTGCATTCCTGTTAAAAAAATGTCCTGACATCGCTTCTGGCT
Organism: Lithobates pipiens; assembly: GCF_037356315.1. Taxonomy (NCBI): domain Eukaryota; kingdom Metazoa; phylum Chordata; class Amphibia; order Anura; family Ranidae; genus Lithobates; species Lithobates pipiens. The sequence goes on from NW_027507748.1 coordinate 80,221,843, forward strand.
CCAGATCCTGCTTGCTGTTTTACTACGCTCATCTCTGGCTCCCTGACGTTTGGTTTGTCTGACTATCCATTCCAGTTCCTGTACTCTGGCTATGTTTTGACTATGTTTGTTCTGTTTACTTTTATTATTAAACAAGTGTGATTTAACTGTACTGCTGTCTCGGTTTGATTTCATGGTTTCTGAAAGACGGTTATTCAGCTCTGTCAGCACAGAACTGAGTACCACCCACAACACATCACAACACAGCGCATGCAGTATGTTTTTCTGGCCATAGATAATTCGTAGAAAAATAAGGCTCTAAAAAAAGTTTGTTTTTCTAATCATTAGTGGGGTTAAATTGACATTCGTTTCCGACCATAGCAATGAGCAAATTTTGAAGGAGCAGGTTTAAAAAAAAAATTCTAACCAACTAATTTCTAACCGTATATGTGGTTTTTCGTTTGATAAAGTCCATTAGGCCAGTCCAAAATGAAATATTAAAAGCAAACGAAAAGGACATTCGAATGTTGTGTGAATTTTCATGAAATTTTCCATAAGACTTTTAATAAGAATTTTTATTAGAAATTCTCTCTAACTATGGCCTGCTTTTTATTAATATGCATTGTGATACATTAAAGGGCTGAGTACATTGTTAACTGCATTGATGTGTGTAGGTAGCCATCAACAATCAGGTAGTGATTCAGGAGTATGAAGCCGGCTTAAGGGTTTACTACAAAACTACAAATTGAACTAGACCCCTGATCGATTACAGTAGTATTGGCGAGGTGAAAGACTTTTTGGGACAATGAATGTACATTGGAAACAAAGATGCAGCATCTAGACTATGTTTTGGTGCATTGCGCTTACTCATGTTATCTTGATGTTTTTGATTTATTTTTTTACACGGATATAAACTTAGCCTTATAGTTTTAAGTATTTGGGGATTTTCTTCTGTGGCCATTACAAATGCAATTAGTGCTTACTGCATTCATTATTAAATAACAAAATATAAGAAGCAAGTAATTATGTGTTTTTATTTTAGTTTTCCGTCTCTATTTAGAATATTAAGGCACTAATTATTATTGTGGGTATTTAACATTGTACCCTGCAGACCTGCAAAACAATCTCACATACTGCAGTGGAATGAATTAAGCCAAATGTAAAAATTAGTTATATTGAATCTCTGGTGCTGAGGAAATGCTTTATTAGAAAAACTGCCAGCGAAATCTGCTTGATAAATCACCGGCTTCATTTGCCAACCTGATTCAGAAAATATGTAACTGGCAGAAAGAGGTTGATGGTTCTACAGAAATTACAATATTTTGCTGACTCACGCAATCCTGGGAGCATTTATTAAAAAATATGAGTGCAGCCAGGGTCCCTTTGCTATAAAATGAATCCAGGCATTAAGCTGGATTAGGGTTGATCGCAAAATTGCTTAAAGGGAACATGTCAAGGTAATAGGGTGGGAGCTGCCATTGCTCTTTTTTTTTAAGGTGTAAGTTCCCAGAATACCATCTTCACCCTTTGCCGTCATTTCTTAAAGTGAAGGGACCATTAAAAGACACCCATTTTTACCTTTATCAGTCCCCCCCCCCCCCCCCCCCCAGTACAGCTCCCACCAATATGATGGACTTTGGGCTTCTATCAATGTGTAAATGCAACTTGTTTGATTTCCGCTTGCAATTGACATCAGTTTGAAAAGTTTCTGAGATCATTCAGAGTTCATTGACATGGGCTTGACAAGTATTTTAGATATTTCTGATCTGCATTTGACTTTCTTCTAAGCTGCTTTACAGGGAGAGAAAAATTATAATGCAAGCAAAAGCCCACAATCACAGGCCTTTAATTGGGAACAAACTCTTATGCACTCCTTTTTATCCAGCTTTACTTTGTTACTTTGTTACTGGGGCTGAACTTTCTCAGACTTTATGCCCAAGCTTCACTGATTGCAGTGCCCCTTGTGCAGTTTCATTGGTGTGGCAATTGGCAGGGCTTAGCAACAAAGACAAAGCAAGTCAATACCTAGTAACAAAGTGAAACAAATCAGAGAGGGGCACCTTGTGATATCCTAACCACTTGCTGACTGCCCTATAGCGGTTTTACTGCTACAGGGTTGCAGCTGTGCGCTGAATCAGGTATATATACTGTACTTGATCCTGCAACTCCAGGTAGTGGGTGCGAATGCGCGCTGGCTCGCTCCCATTGTGATTTTACATAGCGGGAGCCAATCAGCATGCACCCGCGAATCATTCTGCAGAGAGAAGGAACGGCAGTCTGTCTATGTAAACAAGGCAGATTGCTGTTCTGACAGGATGGAAGGCATGGATCCTGTGTCTGCAAAGCAGGGACAAGGATCCATATCTTCCCCTAGTAAAGGCACATCCACTGGACAGCCAAAAGAATGTAGACACCCCAAAAAGGGACCCATAGGGAAGTAAACAAAGAGTAGAAGGACTAGAGGATCACGTAACCACACCTTTGGTAAATGAAAGGGTAATTTAGAAGGGTTTTTTTTTTAATGCAAGCAGTCAGTGATAGGGATTTGTTAGGGAGGGGTGGAAGTGGGGTTAATTTTATTCCAGAATTGGGCCTGAAAGACTCATTGCCCTGCAACAAATGTACAGTTTGGGATCAGAAAGACAGTCAGTGAGTAGTTTATTTTGCCGAGATTGGAAAAACACAATACTTTCCATCGCATTTCACTGACTCTGCAGAATATGGGCATGCAGATTTACCTTTAACAGGGCAGAGATAAGAGGGCGTATAGGAGGGTCCAATCCCCCCTCCCCCCAGAGTGTTTGTGATACCATAACTAGCACTGGCACTAGGTGTGCACCCCAGGCGCTGCATTCAACATTCTTTTTGCCTGTCAAAGCTAAGAGACAGGCAGCAGCAGTTCAGAGCACGAGGGTCTATTTGGAGCAGAGCTAAGGCTCCTCTGATGGCACAGCCAGGGGAGGACTTTATCTCATGGAGCTCACTCTGCACTGCCTGGTCTGGTGAATGGATTCCATGGAGGAAGGAGAGCTGCACTGGGGGGATCTTTACTTGGGAGAGCTGAACCTATGGAGAAGGGGAGATCTGTGCTGATGGAGGAAATCCTGTACTTGGGGGGATATGTACTGAGTGGAGCTGTACTGCTGGATGGCGTCTGTACTTGGGGTAGCTGTGCTGGTGGGAGAGAGATCTGCAATCGGAGAAGCCGTACTGGTGGGGGGGGCCTGTACTTGTGGGGGAGTATTACTAGTGGGGGTCTGTACTAGGGGGATGTGCACTGGTGGGGGGAGCTGTACTGGTGGGGGGGTCTGTACTGGGGGGATATGTAAAGGTATGGGGGATGGGGACATCTGTACGGGGGAAGCTGTACTGGTGGTGGGGAGATTTGTACTGGTGGGATAATCTTTTCTGGGAAGAGCTGTACTGAGGGGGAAATCTATACTGGGGGAATCTGTACTGGTGGAGGAGAGATCTCTACGGGGGGGGGGGCGCTGTAGAGGTGTGGAGAGGGGGCAATTTATACCTGGGATATACTGATGGTGGAAGATCTGTAGTGGAGAGAGCTGTGCTGGTGGGGATCTATACTGGTTGGTGGATTCTGTATTGGTGGGGCTGGGAACTGATGTAAGGGGAATCTGTATTGGTGGGAGCGGTACTGGGGGGGGGGGACTGAGTGGCTGTAATGGGGGGTCTGTACTGGTGGAAGCTTTATTGGAAAGAGAGGACTGTACGGGGTGGAGGGGATCTCTATAGTGGGAAGGAGATCTGTACTGGGGGACAGGGAGGGCAGAGGGGCTGATTTGGGGAGGGTCATTTTTTGTTCTACTCTACTGACCTTTGCATTATGAACTCCTGACCCCTGTTAGACTCTTGAGGCACAGTAAATAAATAATATTTTGGGGGGGTACAAGGACTGTGCCATTTGTTACCATTTTCACATTGCGTAGGCTCAAGTTTTAAGCCCTTTCCAATTTGCCATGGTGTGCTGTCTGCACCACCTAATTATTTTCCTAAGAAGAGTGCCTAAGAATGAAAATATCTAAAGACATGTCCTTTGACTCATCCTGTATTCCATACTAGTTACTGGATGTTATGCTGACCATCTAGCTTTAATATTTTCTGACTCACCAACCCAGGACAAATATGCAAATCAGGAAAATCAGAGATAATTGAGAAATATTGATCTGCATACTCATTATGGTTCAGAAGCACAAACTATACTTAAGTATAGTTGGTTCAGTACTCTGCCTCTCAACCCCAAAAACTGTCCCAGACCCTCTAGCACACTTAGCAAACAGTGTACTTGCAAACACAATAATAACACACACAAATATAGTGAACAGGAAGTTTATTTACTGTGAGACTTTCCACAATCAAAATAAACAGTAGTCTGATAACTCAATAGTAAAGAATAGCAAACTGTGATCTTTAACGGTGTAAATCAAAACCAAATGTAGACTTCAAATTAGCACAGTCAAACAACGTAAAGTATCCTAGTCAAGGCAAAGTGGAATATAGGATGCTAGCAGTATCCTGGTAAGGCAGATAAAATGTAGTGACTGTTCAGCAGGGTGTAAGTGTTTTTGCAAATGTGGGCACTGGTAATGCAATGTTGCCTGACTACAGTGTCTTTGGGATTAAATGAGCCTGTACCCGGTGGTACTACAAATACCAGAGATGTGAACAAAGACAATGGTGTCTGTATACAGTGTCTATATGACCAAATGGGCAGGTGCCCGCTCACCTAATACTGTAACAGATGAAGCTGGTGGTGATAAAAGTGACTTTCCAGGCTCACCCTCTGGTTCCTTGCTCTGGGGATGGTGTCTGACCTCTGCCGGGGCCTACCAGGGTCAGCTACTGTGTGATTCAGATGGAGCAGAAATGGCCTCCCGGCTGCCGCTGGACAATAAAGTAGTGCTGTTCACAGGTGCTCCAAAGATGCACGTGTGGTGACTCTTCTTGTGCAGGCTTCAACTCAGCCTCAGCACTCAACAAAGAGCCTCTGCTTGCAAATACAGGTGTCAAAAGTGAGCGATCTAGGCCTAGAAAAGCATTTTTATATCCTCTCCCAGCAGTCTGTTCTTCTCTCCTCAGCAATCTGGAAGTTGTAGTCCTGAAACAGCACAATCTCATTGTGATACTTGAGTCCTGGAACTGAGTCCTGGAACTATAATTCCCATTATGCTTTGCTACCTGGTGTTAATCACTCTGCTGGCAGGATGTGATGACACAGTCTTTGCTGCCACTAGAGGGAAATGGTTTCACTGCAGCAATGTTGCCTTTTGATACTGCAGGTAAGATAGCCAGCTCCTTGCTACAAAAGTCAATAAAGGCAGACTATCTCTATCCAGAAAGGTTTAGTTTAACATTATTTACAACATGACCAATTGTGTACCATGACAATAATTATTATCAGTCCACTATTTCGTTATGGTAGGTGGGACGTATATAATATCCTTTCTGATAGTATAATGAAAAATCGCAAAAAATGTTCCAGTAAAATGTTCCCTAAAAATAATATCTATCCCTGCATGACAAACAACAACAATTATTGTTTTCTATATGTGAATGGTTCCATCCACTGACAAAACACCATAAAAACTAGGCTTGTTATTTCCACTTCAACAGGGAGGTCATTATCAATTACACCCCTCACTTCCTCAGTACGCTCTGCTTATTTTCTTGCTGTGAAAATTTGCATGAAGATTGGAATCCTGCTGGTTCTATAAGAATCACATCATATATGTTAGAAATAATAACATGTAAAACATACATCAAAGCAAAACAGTGGTTTTGATGGACGCATACACAAAGACAATGTGTCTCCTGACTAAGAGAACGTTCACCAACAATGGTGGATGTGCAAATGATAGGGGCCCTGGTATATTTGTGGCCACTACCATTTGTAAAACACTGCAGAGCAATCATGTTTATATTCTGGTTCTATGACAACTTTCAATATCTAAACTATATAGCCAAGGAGAATTTTAATATTTTATTGATGACAGCTGCAGTACCCTGTTGTGTCTATGGGACAGGGAATGAAGGGATATCTCCCCTATGTGTTTGATGCAAGCAGTAAAAAGGAGTTACATCACTGGTCTTTACATCTTCCCGCTACAACTACGGTAGCTGGGATGCTTCATCCAGACAGATTTTACATGAAGAAGTGTGTCTTCATCTGGGGCCAGACTGCCATCATCACTAAATCTACAACAACCTCTGAATATCACCAAATCCGTGCTGGCTATTGCTTATGATATTGTTTTCTAGCAGATCTTTTATGTGGTCATTTATCCAAGTATCCTTCCATCTGTAGAAGTAAAACTTACAGGCTTGGAGTTTCTGGGTAAAGACCTTGATTCCTTTTTAAATATAGGTATCACGCTGGCCTTGAGCCAGGGTTGCCTGCCACCCATACATTTACGGACAGTTTGTAAATATCAGCTGATTAACAGGCTGTCCATAAATGTCCATTATGGATTGCGACTGTTTGTAAAAAATATGGCAGCTCGGGCAGGCTTGGTGCTCACTGCTCACAGACTCCTTCACGTAACCTGCACTGGACTCTGGGTGACAGTGGCATCAGAACCGGATGTTCAGTAAGTAACTGAGAGCCAACTCCGGTCCATTCATCTGCCCCAGCACTGCTGCCACCAGACTGTGCAGGGTGTAATGGCAAAGGGGTTTTATTCTCTGTGGTGTGTCACCAGTGGAGGGGGTTATGTCGTTGTAGGGGATCACTGGTGGTGGGGGTGTTGCCGGCAGAGGGGAATGGTGATGTGGTGTTAAACAGATTGTACTTTCTAACTGCTATGTTGAATGGGGGAAATCTGATTGGTTCTTCCTTCCCATAGGAATTAGCTGTAAATGCAACCACTGCACTTTATGGAGGAGTAACTTCCTGTGACCTCACAACTTTCATGATTCAGGCAACACAACTGATCTGACTTGTAATTACCACTTTTGGGTGAATATGAGTATGAATATCGTCTTTTTTTTAACCCTATTTATTTTAAGCCAATGAGGTTTGTTTGAGGCTGTGTCTATTCTTTTTTGTACATGTAGCGCCTACCCCATTTTGGTGGGTGCTAGATAGTTTTTTTTATAGATAGTGATAGGTAAATTTGGCCAGGGCCTTACAATTTTTAAGCCTGGTTGTTTGTTTTGGGAGGTGGGAGTGATAGAATAGAGGGGAGTGTGGCCACCTACACTCTAGCTCAGAGAGATCCCCCTTACCTTCCAGTGGAAATGTTCCGGAAAGGAGGCTGGACTTGGGACTGGAGTGGCAAGCAGCTTGCATGGAGAGCTCTGGACCAATCAATAATTTGTGTTGGCAGCTCGCATATAAGCTGGAGGTCACATGCTTCCGGAAGGAGATTCTGGGAGGTGGAGGAGCTGGAGAAGGAGAGATGTAGTGTGCAGGGGGAGCAGGCTTGAAGGCCTGGGGGTTCAGAGACCCCAGTGCTGGATAGCAGGAGTGGGTTTGAAGGCCTGAGGGTTCAGAGACCTCAGTGCTGGATATCCCACACAGTTGCTATGTAATCTGGAGAAGAAAACCGGGCGTCCCAGCCTGGGATATACCCGACCATGCGGAGGAGGAAGTAGTTGAAAAGAGTATGGAGGAAACCGGGATCGACCTTCTGTGGCAATCATGGCCTGTCGATGGGAGAGAGTAAAGGGAGTGCAACCCAGCGGTGCTTATCCGTCAAGGATACTTTCCAGAACTGACACTGGGCAGATTGCAGGAGTCAAGGAAGGCGGTGTGGCCTGGGACTTTTAATATCCATAACCCACAGCATCTTTCAGAGGGATGCTGGTCGTTTCATCAAAGGAAATTACAGAGTATCAGAACTAGGAACCAGATTATTAGAGGCAACTCATATCCTCTACCTCCTTGGAACACCACTAAAGTTTCAAGCAATAAAGTTTCTAAAGTTTTCAAAGACTGTGTGCTGCTGTGAATTTTTGCATGGGAGGAATGGAACAAGTTAACACAAAGGTAAAGAACACACTTTGCAGCTCTCAAGGGAGTAGTGCTCTACATACACATCAATGTCACCATTTTCCTTTGTACACACAGAGCTGAAGAAGCTGCTACTCTTTACAGGTATTAGGTTTTCATTTCACAGCCTAAATTATTCAAGGCCCCCTTTTTGTTGGGGTTCCTTTGCCAGTAGGGGACATACAGGCAAACTTAAACCTATATGCCTGTCCGTGGATCTACAGGCTCATATCCCCGTACTTAACCAGAAAAAAAATAAGATGTGCCAGTTACTGGTGTGTGAACTCCCACATCTCATGTCGCTGAAGTGGAGTAACATAAGGCAGATCTAGGCAGTGCAGACAGGCACAGATCTAAGGTTATAGATAACAATACATACGGTGTCCTTGTCAGTAAATATTTGATGCTGCATGGTTCTTGAAAGTGACATGATATAAGCTGAAATTCCATTTTAGTGAGATAGAATACAGAGCACTGATTTCCATTCAATAATACTGGAGCTGGTGATGTCCAACACTGACACATGCTGAAAATATTCACTAAATAGTGACATCACTATACAAAGCCAAACAGCTTCATTTGCACCACTCAGCAAGGCTCAGCTTTTATTGTCTTGCCTGTAATGTGATTGATTAAAATAATGTAGAAGAAACAATGCTGTTCCGGTAAATGTGTATATTTCTTGCCAGATATTCAGCTTGTTCAGATGTTGACAAATGCAAGATTTGTGATTTTAAAAATGTACTGACATCATTTTTTTCTTATTCCACTGGGGGATTCTGTTGTCAAATTCCACAATTTCAGCAGCAATTTCGCAAATACAACATAACTGCAGTAATCTACAGTGGCTCTAGGCTTGGGTTATACAGGGTAAAACTATTTACTTAAAGGGAATGTGATATACTGTGTATATATATATATATATATATATATATATATATATATATATATATATATATATATATATATATATATATATATATATATAAATCAAAAAAATAGACCAGTTGTCAGGAGAGATAATATGTGACAACCCCGTCACACCACTCCACTGGCACACTGGAAAGCAGCGCTATATGTCAGTGAATCTTTGCTGGTAATATATCAAAACAAACACATTCAAATGATAATATATATATATATATATATATATATATATATATATATATATATATATATATATATATACGTGTACGATTTCTGTATGTCCGTCACATATATAATAAACTGAGCAATAACATTACAATAATTTAAAACAGTGTGCTACACAATCCAGATAAAGTTATTTTCCTCTCCCTTTTTCCTCCAATCACAAGCACAATGTCCACACAGGAGGAAATGCACCGCTGGGAGCTGTGTGCTCAACAAAGAATAGTTCAAGGAGAGTGAAGCAACAAACTTCAAAAAAGTAATTAAGGTAATACAGATTATTAAACTACTCAGATGGTTCACGATATATATAGGAAGCAAGTAGAGGTACCGGCACCCTCAGATGATGTCCATTAACGGACGAAACGCGTCAGGGTAACGGTACAAGGAAGGACTATGAGAGAAGGCTAGAGGTATACATTCAGTTGTAAGCCCAATGCAGTCCAGGGGGAAGGTGATCCTGTGGATTATTCTGTGGTGGTAATCTGAATATGCCTGTTTTGAAATTGTCATTTGTGAGTGTTTTTTTTGCTCTTTCATTCAAATAAATTTAAGTGTTTTTACGGTATCACACTATATACGCTTTCATTTTCCATTTACATTACAACTATTGGGGACGGTGGAAGTAATAGTGATAACCATGTCCTAAGGGAAGATGATGGAAAGTGTGAATCCCATTGAGTATATATGAAGTGCTGATCTCACCCTCGCATTTCGGTAAGAGCGCTATCAAAGGGGGAGTTTCACTTGTCACAAAAAAAACCCAGATTGTGGAAACCACGTGTGGAGGTGTTATAAGAAGTACGGTGGTGGTGAATAGAATTTTCCAGTACAAGAGACCCCTTTTTTGAAGTTTGTTGCTTCACTCTCCTTGAACTATTCTTTGTTGAGCACACAGCTCCCAGCGGTGCATTTCCTCCTGTGTGGACATTGTGCTTGTGATTGGAGGAAAAAGGGAGAGGAAAATAACTTTATCTGGATTGTGTAGCACACTGTTTTAAATTATTGTAATGTTATTGCTCAGTTTATTATATATATATGTGACGGACATACAGAAATCGTACACGTATATATATATTATCATTTGAATGTATTTGTTTTGATATATTACCAGCAAAGATTCACTGACATATAGCGCTGCTTTCCAGTGTGCCAGGGGAGTGGTGTGACGGGGTTGTCACATATTATCTCTCCTGACAACTGGTCTATTTTTTTTGATCTTTGCATGAAAATATTTGTATGAATAGTGGACTCAAGCAGCTGCAGGATTTTTGAATCTCTACAGTTTCTAATAGAGAGCGCTTGTGTTTATACAAATTATAGACGTAGGGCACGAGAGTATACACATTGTGTGGATATATATATATATATATATATATATATATATATATATATATATATATATATATATATAATATGAAATATTGTAAAAAGTAAATATGAAATTTGTCAATATTTTTAATGCACCTTTTAAGCCAGCAGGTGGTAAAACCTTAGCTTAAAGCAGAGTTCCGCCCCTGCCCATGAAAAAATGAAAAGTCATCAGCTACAAATAATGTAGCTACTGGCTTTTAATATTAGGAAACTTACCTGTCCAGGGACCCCGCAATGTCGGCACCCCAGCTGATTTTCGGATCGGCTCTTGGTGCTGTCGCCAGCATTCGTGGTATAGGGAAACTGGCTTTTGGCTTCACTGCCGCTTCCCTGCTGTGTATGCGCAAAGTGTGCTGTGCTTTCTAACTGGCCCGGAAGGGGAGGAAGGAGGAGGGGGACTGAACTTCCAAGGGAGATCGCTGAGGCGCAGTCTCTCGGAAATAGGGGCGGGTTCCTTAACAACAGGGAGGAAGCAGATAAGCGGAGCTTTCACTTTTGGCTGGAACTCTGCTTTAATTACATACATAAGTGAAAGAATTAGTGCCACTCCTCCCTCTACTGAACATCGAAGTTGCAGGTTTTAAAGGAGAAGTATGGCCAACGCTATTTTGGCTGTACTTTTCCTGGAGATCACAGGAGTGCAGTCTGTTCTGCACTCCTGTGACCCGTGTTCAACCATCAGCAGGCTAAACCCCATTATCGGCTGATGTCACAGAGCCGGTCCAGTCTCTGAAAAGGTCCTGACCATATGGTCGGGATTCACTTAGATGCCGGGACCGGCATCTGGCTCAACCTCTCAGTGAGCCACTCAGAGCCTGAACCAGCTGAACTCCCTCCCTATCTGCAGAGCAGAGAGCCTGTGATTGAGAGTCACCAGCTCTCTGTAAAAAAGGGGGGGTAAGGTTTGCGCTATGGAGACAGAAAACTTTTTTGGAAAATTTATATTAGAAGAGGCAATATAAATCAGAAATTATAAAATGTGTATAATATATATATAGAAAGGAGGCTGCCACTACCAGATAATACCAGCCTAATAGGTTGGGGGAAATGTGAATACTGTGGTGGTAGCTATGGCGCTCTCCTGTGACAGCAAATAAAATACATACTACATGTGAATTACAAGTGCTAATGTTTTTTTTTTTTTTACAATAAACTTTTATTGAGTAAAAAGAAAATACAGCTAGAATGAACATACAATAAACATCTGTTACAAGTGCTAATGTTAATAAATAACCCTTACCCCCCCCCCTTTTTTTGTATTGTGGTGTTTCACATCATATCTAAGGTTGCAGCAATGGATATCTTTAAATATGTAAGCAATAGAACCATTAATCTGGTAGAAGTTTTCAATCAGGAACATGTGGTCATCAAACAAGATCTAGATAGCCTATTCAAACACCTCAAACATTGTTTGGAAAAACAATTAAGAGTGTGGTGGGATGTAGCTATATTAGTTTATTTGTTGCATTAGCACTAGCACTTTAAGAAGGTTGTTCATTAACATTAGCACTTGTAATTCACATGCAGCATGTATTTTATTTGCTGTCACAGGAGAGTGCCATAGCTACCACCACAGTATTCACCAGCTCTCTGTAGCTTGAAGACTGAAAACTGAGCGATCAGCAGTGTTTGAGCTCTCAGCTCTCAGTTCTCAGTCTTAGAGTCGGTAGGGGACAGTGAGGTATAAATGTTGAGCAGTGGCAGCCCGTCCAAAGGGAGTGTACAGGCGCTGCGTCTGGCCCCTTATCTACATGTGGGTCGCCGGATGCATGGATTTCAATGGGTTTCCATGATTAGAGCCTGAGGCTCCAATTGACTTAAAAAAAGGGTGGGCTCAGTGCGCAGCCCACCCACTTATGTGACAATAGTGAATTAATATTCGCTATTGTCTTCCTGCATCTCCTCTCATCCAATCAGGAAGTGGAAGGACCATGATTGGTTGAGAGGAAAAGCGACCATATTGGCCGAGCAGGGGGGAGGATGTACGAGGAGATCCGGGTGCACCACCATCCACCATTGGTATGGGATGCAGGCAGCTGTGCACACCTCCGGATCTCCTCAGTGCCAGGTCTAGACCGGTGCCAGTACTGTAGAGAGGATCGGTGCAATGGATGGATGAAAGGGTGGGAAGGGTGCAGTCCCCCTGCTCTCCAATCTGCAGGTCATCTACTTCTGTCTGTCCTTGGGGTGCTGTGGGTGCTGTTACCACCTCCTTCATCCCCCATCCCTTCTTGGCTCTGGACTGCATTGAGAATGGATCAGTCCAGCCTTGTGTCAGCCATGGAGTGGTGAGTACCGGGACCATGGAGCCCTGAGTGCAGACCTAGGGGGAGGGATTGTTTAGCACCAGCCACCACTGGTTATGTTTGGCCTTATTTCTACACTGAAGATTATACTCATGATAAATTGTGTAATGTAAGTAGAAAATTTATGTAACTTGTGGATAATGGCAAAAAAGGAAACCTTCCTACTAGTGACCTGTAGGTGCATTGTTGTGCATTGTTGCCACACCTAACCCCCACCCTCCCTAAATAAAAATATACCACTGATGTTGAGTAAAAATGTTTATTTTTTTTAAAACCTGAACTTCTTCCAAAAGCTCGGGGACTTAATTCATTCAGATCTATGTGGTCCTGTGAAAGTAGAAACTCCAGTTAACAAAACTGAGGACAATAGGCTGCATCCTATAGACTTCACAAGACGCTTTCTCAGGATGGGGTTAAGGTTTGGTGGTGTGGGTGGCAGGAATAGTGACTATGGGGTTGATTTGACCATACCTGTAAAATAAGTCTGTACATAGGAGTTTATTTACTAAAACTGGGTGTAAAATCTGGTGCAGTTCTCTATAGAAACAAATCAGCTTCCAGGTATCTTGTCAAAGCTTAACTGAACAAGCTGAAGTTAGAAGCTGATTGGCTACCATGATCAGCTGTACCAGATTTTGCACTATCCAGTTTTAGTAAATCAACCCCTATGTACACATTTCTTTTACAGGTATGGTTTGAACTTTAATATTTAGTAGATCAACAGAGTCATTTGAAAGCCCAACACCATCCAAAAAGATGGTCATGGCCATGCAGTGCTTAAAATATACTGTTAGGTGTGGTAATTAAATCTTAATATATGTGTTATATTTTGCCCATTATCAAATTTTCCTAAGAACGGAAAATCTTTTAAAAATGTAATCCTCAGAGACCAGAGCTGTATGATGTGTTGTCTCGATACAAAATATACATCTTATCTTATGCATGCGATGTACAAGATGGCTTCTTGAGAGAACCACTCAATCCACTTTTATTAAAAGCATCCTTGCATGATTTTTTTTATCACTTAGCTCCCACACACGGCTTTTATTTCATAAAGACATGAACTGTGGTCTATTTTAATCAATCCATTCTAATAATAAAGGGATTAACTGTGTACGAAATGAAGCATACCCTAATGGAGTAGCTAATGCAACAGTTAAATAGATTGCAGAGCTAGCATTACTGCGAAGGCACTCAATGTTCATAACTACCGGACTCTATTGCATTCAAGTGAATCACTTTATTTCCACAAAATGAAACAATAGCCTTGATCTTTTATATCCCAGCATTTTATTTCACACATTGAAACTTAACATCTATTCAAGTGAAATAGGTTGCTGGGTGTTAAAGGCAAACTCAGTCCAAAAAACAATTTATAATAAGCACGGTGGTGGAAGTATAGCTCATGCAGTTTCTGCTGTACAGTGGTGCACATGGCTAAAGTAGAATAGATGTCCCCAACCACAAATTACCCGCTAGGCCATCCCAACCAAGTCTCTTGACATACCTGCCAATAATCAGTCAACAAAATTTTTGAAGTCAAAACAGCCATAGCAGCCTTTTATTAACATACTGCAAATAGCAGAGGGTAAATAATACACATTTATTATAAGAAAAAGAGATTGGCAACTCACGCGTAAACACTCGCTTATCTTGTACTAGAGATTCTTCTGTCTTCTAGAGGTGCATCACAGAATATTTGGAGACCAATAAGAACTCCTGGAGGGTCATACAACACTGTACCCAAATGAAACCCGGAAGTAAGTTGCAATGTACTTGTATGTCGCTTAGCCCTTGCAGCTGCCGTCCCTCCTTAGTAAGTTTACTGAGGGCGGGCTGCAAGTGACTAAAACAAAATCGTATTAAAGGTTGGAGATCTTTTTTGTTTTTCTTTACAACTTTTTCAGAAAACCAATAAAAAGTATTTTAGTACAGGGCCTTTGGGCATTTCCAGACTCAAACAGCACAAAACAATTAAAAAGAAAAAGAGAAAAACACAACTACTACAATAACCCAGCAGGTTGAAACCTGCGGAAAAAAGAGTTCATCCAGTCGTTACTGCTTGCTCTTACAAATACTGTGTTCTAGCAATGCAGTAAATCTTTCTCAAAACAAGGAGAAGGTGCATTAGGTGTACTGGAAAATACACAAAGTTTTAGGCTAGCAGAACTTTAATAAAAAGGTAATTATCTAAATGTCTGATTTATAGAGGTATGTAAGTCACCTCCCACCCAAGCATTGTTCACCATTTGTGGTTGGAGATTCTAACTAAATGTTCCAGATTTTGTCAAATTTACTGGGGCATCCACGTTAAAGGTAAGTTGCTTTGTTTAGAGGTATAGCTGTATTAACTAAGGACTTCCAAAAATTTAAGAAGGGTTCCACAGGTTATTTCCATTTTAAAATAATTTCTTTGTAAGCGTAGAACAATAATAATCCTAGTAGGGTTCTGGTTGCCCTGCGGTGTGCCAAGGGAATCACCAAGCCCAGTAATCAGACCAAGACTATTTGGGGGATTGTGATAGTGGTTAGAGAAGTTATGAACTGAATAACTGTACCCCAGAAAAATTGCAAACTGGGACAGGACCATAGCATACAACAGAAATCTCCATCATTGCTGCCACACGTCCAACCTTGGCCAGAGGCCCCAGGACAGATTTTACTCAATTTAAGGGGAGTTAAATAAATACGAGGGAGCAACTAATACTGAATAAGATGGTCTCAAACTGAAATCAACTGTAAAAAGGGGTACTCCCAGATATCCTCCCAGTCCTCCATGTCCAGTTCTGGATAATCTTCCTGCCATGCAGAGTATAAACTCTCCAGACCAAAATGGACTGATGGAAGAGGTGCCTTATAGATATTGGATAGAGTCCAACTGGTCATCTCGTAATAGGGATTCCATGTTAGTGGAGCAATATGGACTACAAGCATAAGGCACCGTACCTTCCAGTGTCCCAATACATCGCTTATTTCTCTAGTAATGAATGTATCAGGTGACAAACAAACGAAACAAAAGGATTGTGGGATGAGTAGTTCCCCCATCAGATAATTGCTTTGCACGATTATGTGCCAGAACTACATATTCCAGGCATCTTTGCTGCCATCCATGCTGGGAGTAGCTATAAAAGAAGCAAAAGCCCGCACTGGGTCCTCTTCCTCCTGGGCCTGACGCAAGGCGTGCAACAGAAAGAGAGAGAGGTCATGACCTACCATGTGGAATACCATCTTCCACCCGTAACCTGAGAGGCCTAACTCAACTATCAGCTGTCAGACATCTTTCCAGCACCACTCCAGTCGCCTGCCTGTCAGTGTGTGTCAAGCTTCACGATGGGAGAACAAGACGGCAAATCCATTGTACGAGTGTTGCTACACGAGTTCCTGTCTGCAAGACATCGGAATGATCTGGAGCTGGGAATGCTAATCAGAGTTACCGTAGATTTAGATTTTTTTTTAGGGCAATTGCCAACCCCTGTGGGAAAAGATTAGTTTGAAACAGGGATGGGTCGGGCTTTGCAGGCCATGGAAGAGTGGTGTGTTCCAGAGACTGTAAAATGACAGCGGCATAGTGAGAGCCTTCGAGGTCCAGCGGCTGATGTGATCCGTAGCCTGAGGATGGGCAAGAGGGCTTGTATCGCTATGGACTACATAGAGGCCTTGTATGCTGTCTTCAGAAGAGTTGAGACTACTGCTGACTTGATGTACAAATTCAACCACACTAACCAACAGAGGGGAGAGAGTCTATCCGCCTAGAGGCGATTCAGTTCGCATTGTGCGCTATACAAATATTTCATTCATTCATTCATTCAATACAACTCCCAAGTAGGCAGGATGCTACATTAAATCATCCTCAAGAAGGGCATTGACCCTAAAAATGTTAATCAGGCCCAGTTGGATCTGGTTCTAAACGGGCTCGGCCCAGTCATCCCATTCTGCTAAAGTTATTGCTGAAAATAACTCAGGTGGTACCCACCTACCCCAAACTGATAAGGGAGGTATGAGAGGAAGAGGCTCTATTGGAAGAGAAAAGTCAAAGATCAAGAGAATTGAACTCGGCTGCTGGGAACAAAAAGAAAGTAGTGTCCCAAGCCATCCATGCCGAGATAGAGTTCTCCAATGATGATAGTGGAACTGAGTCTGAACCCAAGGGATTGGCCCTCACTGAAGTCCATAAGCCAGTAACCGAACTCGGGCCAACTGAACTGATGGCCCAGGTAGCTCAGGCTCAAACCCAAATGTATCATGCTCTGATGAGGGTGATGGAGACCCAAGCGAAGGTTCAGGTGCAAGGGACTCGGTCCATTGAACAAAAACTGTATCCAGAGCGGGAAAAGAGATGTTATGGAATTGGAGAGGTTGGACATTTTCGAGTTAAATGCCCCGAGCATTAGCCCTAAACTACTCACCAAAGTCCAGAGAGCCTTATAGAAATTGTTTTTCCAAATTCCGGCGGGAAACTTCAAGGGACCTCAGTGAAGGAGCTAGTTGAGAGTCCCAAGGGAAAACTGCGCTCCGGGGATAAGAAGAGGCAAAAAAAGAGGCAAAGGGAAAGGGAGACACAAACCTCCAGTCCAATCTAATAGTTCAATACCTAAGCGGACCATAGAAAAACAGTCCCCAGACAATGGAAAATGGGGACAGGAAATCAATGCGCACCTTACTAACCGAGTAGTTAAACCAACTCCACCACCCCCAAAACGGGTGGCTAGGGCACAAACCATAGGGTCGCCTGTAAGAAACCTACCCAAGAGTTTGGTGGGCCCCTCCCCCATAGTGTCGATACAAGTAGAGGGTATATATGCACAACCATTGCTGGATACTGGAGCTCAGGTGACACTGCTATATCGAGACTTTTACCACAAGTACTTGAAACACATTCCCTTGTGCAAACTTGACGAGCTAGAAATCTAGGGTATTGGGACTCAGAAGCATCCATATGATGATTATATACCTCTTAAGATAACCTTCGACTCTGCTCTAGCAAGAAAACCAAACCTTTGATACATTGGCTGTCGTATGCACCCGAGACAGTTGACAGTTGAGTCATTCCAGAGGGTGTTGCAAGAGAAGAAAGCACCGGCAGAATGGGTGGGAAGATTGTGACAACTGGATACCCAAGAGAGGATGCTGCAGTCTGGAGAACGGGCCTGTCTAAAAGCCACAGTCAAGCTGTCCTGGGACTAACCTGGTCCATATGTGGTGGTTGAAGCTGATCCCGCCAAAGAGGAGGTTGAGATAGAATTGGTTCCAGAAATTGTCCCCACTGATCCGAAGTGGAGAGTGAATTCCAGTCAATGTGCAGAATGTCACTAGCCATACGGTCCACCTAAAGCCTTGAATGGTGATTGGAAAAGTGAGTGCTGCTACTCCGATAACAGGGAATGAGGTTGCTAAAAAGGCAAATGGAGGAAGAACCACTGTTCACTGCTCAAATCTTCCCCCTTCCTGGGAAGAGAGGATTAAAGCTCAGATAGCTCGATGGGAGAAGATGTTCTCCAAGAATGACTTTGATGTTGGGTGTGCCAAGCGCGCTTATCGTATTCAGTTGACTTAAGATAAGCCATTCTGAGAGAGAGTGAGGCGAGTCCCTTTGTGTGACCTGGACTACCTTTGAGAGCAACTGGCTGAGCTAAAGAGGTCAGGGGCCATTAGGGAGTCCAGGAGCCCCTATGCTTCTCCGATTGTGGTCGTAAGGAAGAAGAATGGGTCCCTTTGGAAATGCACTGATTACCGGACCTTGAACCAAAGGACCATCCCGGACCAATATACCACCCCTCGCATAGAAGAAGCCCTGCAATGCTTATCAGGGGCCAAATGGTTCAGTGTGTTGGATCTAAAGAACGGGTACTACCAGATTCCTATGCACCCAGAAGATCGAGAGAAGACGGATTTTATTAGCCCACTGGGGTTTTCAAGTTTGACCGAATGCCACAGGGATTAACTGGGTATTAGTTTAGAGCATGAAGAGCAAGAGCATGAGGCCCAATTGGAGAAAGTTTTCCAGCGACTATATGTCGAGGGGTTGAAGCTGTCATTAGAGAAATGGCAGTTCTATCAGACGTCAGTCACATACCTGGGGCACGTGGTGTCTGTAAAGGGGGTAGCAAATGGCCCTCAGAAGCTAGAGGCAGTCACCTGTTGGCCTTGCCCCTCTACTGTCACAGAATTGAGGTCATTCTTGGGTTTTTGCTCCTACTATAGAAGGTTTTTGAAGAACTTCTTGCAGATTGCCCGGTCATTGAATGAGCTGTTACAGAAACAGACAGAAGGGGAGCAGCAGAAAACCCAGAGGGGTGGCCCCAGGAAGCCTAATCAGAAACAATGAAGTGTGAACGGTCCTTCCAGCAGTTGAAGGAGAACCTGTTTGAATCACCGGTGCTGGCGTACCCTGATCCCTCAAAACCATATGAACTACATGTGGGTGCCAGCAGAGAGGGTATCAGGTACCAGGAGTGGGAAATCGAGACGCTGACGCTCTTTCCCGAAGGCCTCGCTCCACCCAGAATGGCCAGAAGAGTTGGGTCCATTTTCCACTAGAGGGAGTATAGGCTGTGTGTCAAGGAGTGGAATATAAACACAGAGGAGCCATAGGGGCTGAAGCAGTGGGAATACCGAAGTACTCCTGTAATCTGACTCAAGTACGCAGCCAGGAATTGTCTCAGTTGACTAAGGAGGACATGAGACGGGATCAATGGGAAGATCCATTAGGGAGTTTAATCAGGAAATCGCTGACCATTAAAGACCCTCAGATATTGATGAATAGCCCCATTGAGGGAGCCGAGGTGATTCACCAAGAATGGGAAAGAATGAGGCTAGAAAAGGGGATCATATAGCGAAGAGGCCCTTCTGAAGAGGTTGAAGGTGTGAGTCAGCTGTTCCTCCCTGAGAAACATTGCCTAACTGTACTAACCGCCATCCATGATGATCATGGTCACTTAGCCATCCATGAGAACGGAGGTAGAAAGCTATTGCCTCTCATTAGAGAATAAACAGCACTGGGAAGACCATATCGCTGCAATAGTTCATTCCTACAATTGTACCTCCAACTATTCTACCAGATATTCCCCATACAAACTAATGTTTGGGAGAGAAGCTCGCTTACCAGTAGATTTTTTTTATGAATATCAATAGATCACACCTCCCAAGCTTCTTATAAGGGATACGTTGACAGGTTCCCGGAAGGATTTAAAGATGGCATATGAGAAAGCTAAGGAGGCCGACACCATCAGAGAAAAAAGGAATAATAAAAATTTTCATCTTAAGGTGAGGGTTCAGCACCACTCTGTTAGCCTGCCTGACAGTGTGTGTCAAGCTTCACGTCAAGAGAACAAGATGGCGGATTCGCTGTACGAGTTGCTACACGAGTTCCTGTCCGGAAGACATTGGAATGATCTGGTCATTGGTCAGAGGGCAAATCGCTCGACCTTTACCCATTCTTGTCATTGCTACTTTGAAATACTTTTGCACAGACATTTTTAGTTCAGGAATACTTTACTGCAGTGGTCATCAACCCTGTCCTCCCGGCCCACTAACAGGCCTGGTTTGCAAGATAACTGAAATACATCACAGTTGATGTCATTTGCTGCAGTGATTGCAGTATTCTAGTCCGCATCTCCCCAAGGTAATACATAAAACCTGGCCTGTTAGTGGGCCCTGAGGACAGGGTTGATGACCAATGCTTTACTGCATTTATTTGAAAACTGTGCTTGGACATCTTTAGCCTTCTTCATTACAATTTTTCTATTACTCCCACCATACCTAATCGGATTACAGTTAACGAGCTGCAACAAGCCGGTGAAGAACATCGGATCTGCAACATGGGCTTTATTGCTATATACAGTATCTCACAAAAGTGAGTAGACCGTTCACATTTTTGTAAATATTTTATTCTATCTTTTTCATGTGACAACACTGAAGAAATGGCACTTTGGTACAATGTAAAGTAGTGAGTGTACAGTTTGTATAACAGTGTAAATTTTCCTTCACCTCAAAATAGCTCAACACACATCCATTAATGTCTAAACCGCTGGCAACAAAAGTGAGTACAACCCTAAGTGAAAATGTCCAAATTGGGCACAAAGTGTCAATATTTTGTGTAGCCACCATTATTTTCCACCACTGTCTTAACCCTCTTGGGCACATGGAGTTCATCAGAGCTTCACAGGTTACCACTGGAGTCCTCTTCCACTCCTCCATGATGACATCACAGAGCTGGTGAATGTTAGAGACCTTGCACTCCTCCACCTTCCTTTTGAGAATGCCCCACAGATGCACAATAGGGTTTAGGTCTGGAGACATGCCTGGCCAGTCCATTACCTTTACACTCAGGTTCTTTAGCAAGGCAGTGGTCATCTTGGAGGTGAAGTTGGGGTCGTTATGTTGGAATACTGCCCTGCGGTTCAGTCTCTGAAGGGGAATGCTCTGCTTCAGTATGTCACAGTACATGTTAGCATTCATGGTTCCCTCAATGAACTGTAGCTCCCCAATGTCGGCAGCACTCATGCAGCCTCACACCATGACACTCCCACCACCATGCTTGACTGTAGGCAAGACACACTTATCTTTGTACTCCTCACCTGGTTGCCATGACACATGCTTGACACCATCTGAACCAAATAAGTTTATATTGCTCTCATCAGACCACAGGACATGGTTCCAGTAATCCATGTATTTAGGCTGCTTGTCTTCAGCAAACTGTTTGGCTTTCTTGTGCATAATCTTTAGAAGAGGCTTTCTGGGATGACAGCCATGCAGACCAATTTGATGCAGTGTGCATGGTATGGTCTGAGCACTGACAGGCTGACCCCCCCACCCCTTCAACCTCTGCAGCAATGCTGGAAGCACTCATACCTCTATTTCCCAAAAACAACCTCTGGATATGATGCTGAGCACGTGCACTCAACTTCTTTAGTCGACCATGGCGAGGCCTGTTTTGAGTGGAATCTGTCCTGTTAAACCACTGTATGGTCTTGGCCACCATGCTGCAGCTCAGTTTCAGGGTCTTGGCAATCTTCTTATAGCCTAGGCCATCTTTATGTAGAGCAACAATTCATTTTTTTTTCAGATCCTCAGAGCATTATTTGCCATAAGATGCTATGTTGAACTTCCAGTGACCAGTATGAGAGAGTGAGAGCGATAATACCAAATTTAACACACCTGCTCTCCATTCACACCTGAGACCTTGTAACACTAATGAGTCACATGACACCTGGGAGGGAAAATGGCTAATTGGGCCCAATTTGGACATTTTCACTTAGGGGTGTACTCACCTTTGTTGCCAGCGGCTTAGACATTAATGGCTATGTGTTGAGCTATTTTGAGGGGACATCAAATTTGCACTGTTATACAAGCTAAAAAGAGAGAATAAAATATTTACAAAAATGTGAGTGGTGTACTCACTTTTGTGAGCTATTGTATATATAAAAAAGAGGCCCCTTATATTAGACCTGCTCTCCCTTCTTAGGATAGCATTGTCGGTTGTCTAGAATCCATCTTTTATAATGTGGCAGTATAGGCATTTGGCTGCAGTATCCTTCTAGGGAGTAACATTATCCTCTAGATAAGTGTACACATATAAGTACACATATAAGTATATATTCTTGTTGTTGTCAATACGTGTCTTGTATCTTATTGGGGTTCTTCTGCTGAGTTGGCACTGTTTGCTTAAAACTCAGCAGATCTACTACCTCCTCTTTGTAGCAATATCCCCCTTTTTGGTTCAAGTTAAATATTGATACAACCTAAATACGCCGAGTTGTCTGATTATTATTCCACAGTGAAGCAAGGAAGTCTGAACCCAGAGTGACAGGTGGGTTGGAATATTCACCAGGTCATGGCCATGCAAATGAGCAGGTAATTCTAAGCAGTCCCCTAGGGGGCTGATCCAAATTGAGTAGAAAAAGCATGCCTGAGTTGAAGAAATCTAAAAAATATATATTTTTGATAAATCATGCCTTTGTTTTAAGGTGTTGAAGGCATCCCCCCTCAGAGATATTGGCAATATTTTTAATAATCTGTATTGCCCATATCTCTGGAATAGAAATTCTGCCAAACAAGAATTGTGACATAAGCTCCCTCTAACAGGAACCTGCATTTGTTTAGAACAAGCAGTACATATTAGTTGTGGTCATTTACACTGCTCTATGCAAACTACAAGTCTATAGTCAATCTCAGGAGAAAGCAAGAGACAGTGGTTACATGCCTACACACAGTGTGAACATGGAGAACGAAAGTAGCCACCTTCTAACAATAGACTGGACCACAGCAGCAAGAAAAAATATTTTGTAGCACTACTCATGCAGGAGCCACTTGGTAATTTGGGTTCTCTGTTTTTCCTCGCCTCTACTCCAAGAACACCCTCAACCCCTCTGACACACCTGGTTAAATAAAAGTTGCAGCAAGCACCAAGAACCAGAGTATAGATACTTTTAACTTGGCTGTGACTTAGCACCAAAAAATAGACACAATACCATTTAGTGGTAAATTAACTTTAACTTTAAATATCATATCTGGGGGGTGTCTATAGTATGCTTGTAAAGTGGCACGTGTTTCCCATGTTTAGAACGGTCCCTGCACAGAATTACATTTCTAAAGGAATAAAAGTAATTTAAAACTGCTTGCGGCTGTAATGTAATGTCAGGTCCTGGCAATATGGATGAAAATTATTGAGAAAAACGGCATGGGTAACCCTCCGGCCCATTACCAGGCCCTTCGGGTCTTGTATGGATATTAAGGGGAACCCCGCACCTAAATTAAAAAAAGAAAAGGCGTGGGACCCCCAGGCCCTAGATACTCTGAACAGCAATATACAGGCGGTCCCAAGAAAGACAGGGACTGTAGGTTTGTTCTTAAGTTGAATCTGTTTGTAATTTGGAACAGGTACATTTTGTAAGTGTAACTCCAGCCAAAAAATCTATTTTTAAGTTTTTTGGGAAACATAGGGAAAGGATTATCACCCCTGTAACATTTGTTTTGCTGTCTGTGCCCCTGTTCAGATTTCACCTCACTTTCTGTTCCCAATGACAATTGGATTTTGAAAATTTGTGTTTTTAGGGAAACAAGGATTGGTGATAACGCATCAGTGGAGGAGACACCTTTTTCCCATATTAACTCTTAAAGGAGAGAATTTCCCTTCCTAGGGGTAGATTTCCACTCACTTCCTGTGGTCTCCCTCTGTTTGTAAGTAGGAGTCATTTGTAAGTCGGATGTTTGAAAGTAGTTGAGCGCAGGAACAAGCCCTGCTGAAAAAAATTACTGCAAAAATTGTAATTACATGCCCCTGTTGGCCTTAGCCACTGGTGGTGGTGCCCAGAACCAAAAAAGTTCTTACAAGCTATGAACATGAACTTTGAGGAGGAATAGGATAGTCACTCAGCATAACAGGATAGTCACTCAGCAAGTCAGCATCAGCATAGGCAGTCTTGAAGGGATCTCACATTCATAAAAAAATGATTTGGTTACATCAGCGTCAGGTGCAAGTATAGAAGTCTATGGATCTCCTTGGCTCCCCAGCTCCATCTGCTGGCGGGAGGAAGACAATGAGATGAATTAGCTTATCAGTTCAGTGATAGTGTAATGAGCAGCTGAAAACTGTCATAGCTTGTTCATCATAGACAAGTGCTTGGCTACAATAACTTGAAGATTCAGAAAAGTAAAAACAATATCCTTTTGAGTTAATACATACTTGAATAGATTTTTTTCAAACCAGAGTTTAGTATCTTTAACTCAGAAAAGTACCTTCTATTCATCTAAGCCTCCTCCAAATGTTCAAATTCTTTTGTTGCTGATTTCCTGTTTGAGGATGGCTATGTTTGTTCTCCTTGGCTTCACTGCATGTGGGAACACTCTCTATTGCTCACTCCCAGAATTGACTATGGACTATGGGGTTGATTTACTAAAGGCAATTAGACTGAGCAATTTGCAAAGTGAAGTTGCACTCAGCAAGTGCAGTCGCCCCAGAGATTAGTAAATGAGGTAAAGCTTTACTTTGCAGAGAACACCAAATCCTGTGCAAGGAAAATTAAAAAAAACAGCATTTTTGCTTGCACATGATTGGATGATGGAAGTCAGCAGAGCTTCTGCTCATTTACTAAGCCCTGGAGCAACTGCACTTGCAGATTGCATAGTCTATTTGCCTTTAGTAAATCAACCCCTATGTGTGCATAGAGTAGCGCTTGTTTCAAACAAATAAAAGTGAGGGGAAAAGGAGAGGATGGGGAGCTCACAAGGACTTTAAACAAGAGGCAGAAAATCACATTAACCACTTGCTAACCATTGCATGCCGATATACATTGGCACAATGGCAGTGGTGGGCAAATGGGCGTACCTGTACATCCCCTTTAATTGGCAGGGTTAGCGAGCGTGCACACTGACGACAGCGTGACCGTGCCCACGGTACCTGCAGACTCGATGTCCGCCGTTCTCCTGGCGATCGTGTCACGGAGCTGCAGAACGGGAAAGTGCCTACGTAACCAAGGCATTTCCCCGTTCTGCCTTGTAACATGACAGAGATCACTGCTTCCTGTCATCGGAAGCAGAGATTGCTGTCATGTCATTGGTAGCCCATCCCCTCCACAGTTACAATCACTCCTTAGGGCACATTTAACCCCTTGATCACCCCCTAGTGTTTAACCCCTTCCCTGCCAGTGTCATTTACACAGTAATCAGTGCATTTTTATAGCACTGATCACTGCATAAATGACAACGGTCACAAAATAGTGTCAGAAATGTCCGATGTGTCTGCTATAATGTCCCAGTCATGATAAAAATCGCAGATCGCCGCCATTACTAATAAAAAAATGAATAATAAAAATGCCATAAAACTATCCCCTATTTTGTAGACGCTATAACATTTGCGCAAACAAATCAATATCTGCTTATTGCGATTTTTTTTTTTACCAAAATTATGTAGAAGAATCCATGTCGGCCTAAACTAAGGAGAAAATGTGTTTTTTTTAACCACTTGAGGACCGCCGTATTGCCATTGTACGTCAGCACAATGGCACAGGCAGGCATAATCACGTACATCTACGTGATTGCCTTCCAGCGGGTGGGGGGTCCCATCGGACCCCCTCCCGCTGGTTACGGCGGTCCGATTCGGTCCAGGAGCGCTCCGTGATGAGGGGATGGCCGTTCGTTTTCGGCCACCCCCTCTGGATCGCTCCTGGCCAATGAGAAGCTTCCTCCCCTGTGTATTGTTTACACAGGAAGGAGGAAGTGATGTCATTCTCCTCGGGGCGGTCTTTTTGACCGGACTACGAGGAGAAGAGTAAAAGTAAGTCTGCACGAACACTACACTGACATGTAGGTACACACAGGCACACAAACCCCCCCCGATCCCCCCCCCGATCGCCCCCCGATCCCCCCCCCGCCCCCCCTCCCCCCCCAGTCACAGTGTCACTGATTGCATTGATCATTTCTTTACTGATCAATGCATTCAGTGTCAGTTGTGACAGTAAAAACTGTCAGGACAGTTAGTGTTAGGTCCAGGGTAGCCCCCTATCACCCCCCAATAAAGATTTAACCCCCTGATTGCCCCTAGAGTTAACCCTTTCACCCCCTTTTGCCAGTGTCACTAAGCGATCATTTTTCTGATCGCTGCATGTGTCGCTAGTGTCGCTAGGTAGCTAGTTATTTTTTTAGGTTCACCGCCAGGTTTTTATATCGCTAGGTACCCCGATATACTACCCAATAATGTTTTTAACCCCCTGATTGCCGCTAGTTAACCCTTTCACCCCCTTTTGCCAGTGTCACTAAGCGATCGTTTTTCTGATCGCTGCATTAGTGTCGCTACAGTCGCTAGGTAGCTAGTTATTTTTTTAGGTTCACCGCCAGGTTTTTATAGCGCTAGGTACCCCGATATACTACCCAATAATGTTTTTAACCCCCTGATTGCCGCTAGTTAACCCTTTCACCCCCTTTTGCCAGTGTCACTAAGCGATCATTTTTCTGATCGCTGCATGTGTCGCTAGGTAGCTAGTTATTTTTTTAGGTTCACCGCCAGGTTTTTATATCGCTAGGTACCCCGATATACTACCCAATAATGTTTTTAACCCCCTGATTGCCGCTAGTTAACCCTTTCACCCCCTTTTGCCAGTGTCACTAAGCGATCGTTTTTCTGATCGCTGCATTAGTGTCGCTACAGTCGCTAGGTAGCTAGTTATTTTTTTAGGTTCACCGCCAGGTTTTTATAGCGCTAGGTACCCCGATATACTACCCAATAATGGTTTTAACCCCCTGATTTCCGCTAGTTAACCCTTTCACCCCCTTTTGCCAGTGTCACTAAGCGATAATTTTTCTGAACGCTGCATCAGTGTCGCTAGTGTCGCTAGGTAGCTAGTTAACTAGGCTCCCAAAAAGTCCCCCACATGTGGTATCCCCGTACTCGGGAGAAGCAGCAGAATTTATTTTGGGGTGTAATTTGACTTCTGCCCATAGCATGTGTGAGCAATATATCATTTAGTGACAACTTTGTGCAAAAAAAAAAAAGTTTGTAATATTCCCGCAACTTTTGGCAAAATATAAAATATTCCATGGACTCAACATGCCTCTCAGTAAATAGCTTGGGGTGTCTACTTTCCAAAATGGGGTCATTTGGGGGGGTTTTGTGCTATTTTGGCATTTTATGGCCTTCGAAACTGTGATAGGTAGTGAGGAGTTAAATCAAAAATTTGCACCCTTAGAAATCCTGAAGGTGGTGATTGGTTTTCGGGGTGCCGTGCGCGACTAGACTCCCAAAAAGTCCCACACATGTGGTATCCCCGTACTCGGGAGAAGCAGCAGAATGTATTTTGGGGTGTCATTTCACATATAACCATGGCATGTGTGAGCAATATATCATTTAGTGACAACTTTTTGTAAAAAAAATTTTTTTTTTTTTTTTTTGTCATTATTCAATCCCTTAGGACAAAAAAAATAAATATTCAATGGGCTCAACATACCCATCAGCAATTTCCTTGGGGTGTCTACTTTCCAAAATGGGGTCATTTGGGGGGGATTTGTACTGCCCTGCCATTTTAGCACCTCAAGAAATGAGATCGGCAGTCATAAATTAAAAGCTGTGTAAATTCCAGAAAATGTACTCTAGTTTGTAGACGCTATAACTTTTGCGCAAACCAAAAAATATACGCTTATTGACATTTTTTTTACTAAAGACATGTGGCTGAATAAATTTTGCCCTCAATGTATGACTAAAATTTAGTTTATTCGATTTTTCTTATAACAAAAAGAAGAAAATATCTTTTTTTTTCAAAATTTTCGCTCTTTTTCCATTTATATCGCAAAAAAAAAAAATCGCAGAGGCAATCAAATACCATCAAAAGAAAGCTCTATTTGTGGGAAGAAAAGGACGCAAATTTCGTTTGGGTGCAATATTGCATGACCGCGCAATTACCAGTTAAAGCAGCGCAGTGCGAAATTGCAAAAAGACCTCTGGTCCTTAAGGTGTTTATTGGTCCGGAGCTGAAGTGGTTAATATATATATTTTTGGGGGATATTTATTATAGCAAAAAGTAATAAATATTGCTTTTTTTTTTTTTAAATTGTCGCTTTTTTTTGTTTATAGCGCAAAAAATAAAAATCGCAGAGGTGATCAAATACCACCAAAAGAAATCTCTATTTGTGGGAAAAAAGGACGTCAATTTTGTTTGGGTGCAACGTCGCACGCCTTGTCAGTTAAAGCGACGCAGTGCCGAATCACAAAAAGTGCTCTGGTCAGGAAGGGGGTAAAATCTTCCGGGGCTGAAGTGGTTAAGAAGCAATTTCATGAAAAATAGATTACAGGGCCATTAAGCAGTGTTGGTGTACACTGAAAAACGTAGAACATGTTGAATTTTTTGAGCAGCGCAGCGTGTTCACATGTGCTGTAATACATTGCTCAAACCCCTGAAGCTATTCCATTTCCTGGACAGTTTGGTCTACTTGTAAATCTGGAGAAAAATACAATAAAGATAAAAAAGAGATAAAAAAAAAAAAAGGAATTGATATACTGAATGCTATCATTACAAGTATTAGCCCCATAGAGTTACCAGAATACAATAATTTTCACCGTAGTAGTCCTTTAACAATTTCATCTCCCACATCTATAAATTCCTTATAGGCCAGAGCAGTTTCCTTATTTCAGCTATGGGCTTATTGATTCAGTAATAACATTGTCATTACTTGTGGTATTGAAGTTATATATATAAATATATACAGTATATATCGTGGGGGGTTCAGGACAGACAAGGCATTCAATTGGCAATGTTGGCTTGCAGAAATTATTGTATTTCGTACACAATCTACAGACAAACATATATAACAAAATGTAAAAACATTTTTTTTTTAGGGCAGGTTCACACCTGAATCGCACAATAACGCGGCCTGCATTCCTGTGCACTTCCTGTGCAACTTAGCGCGGTGCGATTTTCAGCCCATTCGTTTGCATGGGCTTAAATCTCACTGGCTCTCCCAAAAGTAGTGCATGCACTTTTCAAAAACGCACTGCACCAAATTGCATTGTACTGCGGTACCATGAGATCCAGGCAAACGCACTGTGTCTGTGATCTGCGTTTGGGGTGTCATTAGGAATATGATGACACCCATAGAAAATCGCACGCCCAGTGCATTTTGAATCCAGTTTGGGAAATGTGCACGGAACACGGGTTTTCCAGCACTGCATACTGGTGTGAACAACCCCTTACGTTTGAGCAGCGAGCAACTAGTGTTACTAAGAATGGAAAGTGAAAATTGTATTCTACAGTTTGTTCAGTTTATAACAACACATGGTGAAGTTATTTGCACAAATAAAGTAAAAATTCAATTGAACCTAAAAAAATTATATAAAAAACAAAAAAAACAAAGAACACTGACAGGTGAGAATTTCATGACAGAGTAGACCTTACTGGTTTCTTCTATCATACTAAAGTGCTGATCTCTACTTGACAGTGTTAATGTACACTGAGTTGTGTGTGTGTAGCTTAGCGTACATATACGACACCGCTCTGATTATGTGACTCCTGTAGGCATTCACGTTATTGCAGCCCAGCCAATCAAGTGACTGAACAGTCCAAACCTAGAAGGAAAGCTGGGAGAAGAGGAAAGCACCTATGACAAGATGAAGAACTAAGCTCAGCACTGGAAGGGCTGCTAGGTATATCTGCCATAATGTGCTAATATGCTGTGCGTGTTACTGTACAATCTACACATCAGGCAGTCCGCTTAACCACTTTCAGACCGGACCAATTTGCTGGTCAAAGACCAGACCACTTTTTGTGATTCGCCACTGCGTCGCTTTAACTGACAATTGCGCGGTCGTGCGACGTGGCTTCGAAACAAAATTGACGTCCTTTTTTTCCCACAAATAGAGCTTTCTTTTGGTGGTATTTGATTTGGTTTGCGCAAAAGTTATAGCGTTTACAAAATAGGGATAGTTTTATAGCATTTTTATTAATAATTTTTTATTAATTTTTTTTACTAGTAATGGCGGCGATCAGCGATTTTTATTGTGACTGCGACATTGTGGGGGACCCATCGGACATTTTTGAGGCATTTTTGGGACCATTGTCATTTATACAGTAATCACTGCTATATAAATGCAGTGATTCCTGTGTAAATGGCACTGGCAGTGAAGGGGTTAACCAGTGGGTGGCAGTGTAGGGGTTAAGTGTTCCTAGGGGTGTGTTACTAACTGTGGGGGGGTTGGGCTTTCATTTAGTGAACACTGATCTCTGCTCCAATCACATGGAGCAGAGATCAGCGTCACTAGTTGCTAGGCAGAATGGAGAAATGCTGTTTACAATGGCATTTCTTCATTTGGCCGCTTCGTGAGACGATCGCGGGTATGCCCGCGGCGGTCGAGTCCGCGGGTCCCGCGACCGGACTCACGGGGGTCCCGACCAGCGCGGGAGCGCGCCGCCGGCGGCGCGCTCCCGATGGCAGGGTGGCAAATTTAAAGGGACGTACATGTACGCCCATTTGCCTGCCCGTGCCATTCTGTCGACGTACATCGGCGTGCGCTGGTCGGCAAGTGGTTAAAGTGGTTGTAAACCTCAGACATGAAATATAAACAAAGCATATCCCTTTATAGTGTGTACTTGTCTCAATTAAGAGCACTAAGTGTCATTTCTGTCCGCTGCCCTGTTCCTCTGTAATCAGCATGAATCACATCTGACAAGTTTTCCTGACATCAAGAGATTCATGGTGACAGAGGAGGGATCTCCAATCAGCTGATTGACAGACTCAGCTCTGTTCCTGTGTGCTGTGTGAAGGGGGGGTGTCTCTTCCCTCCCCTGCAATCAGCTTGCAGAGCTCTCCTCACTGAGCTCTGCAAAGTGTAACTTCAGCTATCTATCTCTTTTTTTTTCAGACATTCAGACAAACTATAAATCCTGCACTTTGAATTGCTGTAGAGAAGAGAAGATGCAGATAAACAGATACAACATATGTATGCAGATTTGTTTAATCTCCGTGTATCACATGAGGCCAGTCACTTCACTGGATTATGTAAGGGTTTAAAACCACGTTAAATCTATCAGTGAGCTTGTAATGTGCAGAAGGAGTTCATTTAGGGATACAGAAGGGGCCACATATGGACCAGGTGATGAGGATGCAGCAGATCACACCTCAAGAAAATAATCTCTCCTATAGCAGGGCCAGACAGGCATTAGCCATTGGGATGCTCAGCTCTTTAGGCCCACATGATAAGCCCGTTCGGATCCGCCTGTCTGTTAACCAGGCAGATCCGAACGGGCCAACCATTGACTCCTATGGGCAGGCAGATGTCAGTGGACACCCATCTGCTATCTGTCGTTCTGCTCAAAACAGACATATGGCGATACGTCTGCCACGCGTCTTGGCAGATCGGATCCGATGAGACATGCTGTCCGTTTTCATCCGATCTCCCCATAGAAATCAGCGGGACTCTGACCAGTCCTTCCCCACTCAGTGAGCAGAGACGGACCTGTAATTCACCGGCTCAGCGGAGATCAATGGAGCGATCCATGCTGAGCTGGCGCCTCATGTGGAAGGGGCCTTAGGGGTAAGTTTACATGCACACATCTTAATTGCTTTACCAGAAGGACTCTGCTGGGGAATGGCTGAGCACTGTCTGAATACTGCAGGTTCTGTAGGTGTCTCCACAGTCAGAGCATAAACATGCATTCCTAATTATCGAAGAGTTATACTCCACAATCATTGCACAGTGATTAAATCTCTAGACCACCATCCCATGGTCACAGGTGTCCTTAGATTTCATTGAAGTCGAATGTCATGATGACATGATGATGCTTGGAACCTGTAGGTGCATACTGGTGACAAACGCACATACTGGTGACCGGTCCTTTGCCCTCCGCTTGCCTTTGTTGGGCACAGCTTATTCAGAGCCGTTCCCTACCTCTTGAACTCCCTAATCCAGTGTGCCTGGCTATCCCTTAGTCATTGAAAACTCATATTTTCAGGGAAGCTTATCCTCCACCTAAAAACTGTACTTTTACTTTCTCTATCGGCTGATCCCTCACAGTTCATGCCTTTTGGAAAACTGGTCCTTCTCTTTAAATTGTAAACTCAGGTGCCTCCTGACCTTCTTGTATTAAAATGTTTGGAAAGTGTACTGTCTCCCTTTTTTCTTTCAAAATGTTTATTATTTCAGCATAAAAGGATGTACAATTAACATTGCACGTAGTACATCAATAATGTGAACACATAGAGTAACAATTGGAGATTCAAACATGTTAACTTACGGTAAACAAAATGTAAGTATCACAGCAATCATGAAAAGGAAATGCACAAATGTGCACAGTAGAGCACAAGTAGACACGCCCTCCCTGCGGCACCCCAAATGGGATCATTAGTGCCACAGGGTGGACAGGTCCACCAGGGATAAAAGGAAATATAAACAAAACAGCGTTCCAACATTAGTGAAGGAAGAGACAGCCTATATGAAAGATGGCGTCTAAGTGTCAAAGAGTGTTGTTCGGTCAAGAGTGGGGGATTCGGTCTATGAGTTGAGGTAGTCGATTGCTAGTCACAGCAGTGGTCCAGTTGGTCCAGGGTTGCCAATGGATGGCTGTTTGGGAAGCTTGGTGGCGACTCGTCACCAGGACTGTTTCGTAACTGTCTACCTTTTTAAAGCACTGTGCATGCAGAAATTTTGAGAACAAACTGTAACCAGTTCACATGGTTGTTTTTTACCATACAATCTGGTGCATGCAAATGCACTGCGTTTGTGACCTGCATTTGGGGCGTCATTAAGATTGCACTGACACCCGCTGCAGATCGCAAGGGAAGTGCGAATTAAATGTGGTGCGGGTAACGCAAACGGATCGCAGATTTACCACGTCTCATTCTAGTGTGAACCAAGGCTTACACAGAATGAGTCCTCTTTAAGGCCCAACTCCGGAGAGCTTGAAAATCCTCAGCCTCAATGAAAGAGTTAGGCCGCGTACACACGGGCGGACTGTTCGCTCAACTTTGTCCGCTGAACAGTA
This sequence comes from Lithobates pipiens, assembly GCF_037356315.1. NCBI lineage: Eukaryota > Metazoa > Chordata > Amphibia > Anura > Ranidae > Lithobates > Lithobates pipiens. The sequence continues at coordinate 80,255,121 of NW_027507748.1, forward strand.
TTTCAGCGGACAGTCCGCTCGTGTGTGGGGCTTCAGCGGACAGTTTCAGCGGACAGTTTGACGAACAAAGTTTTTCGGAAATTCCGAAAAACTGTCCGCTGAAACTTGGTTTGAGCGGACAGTCCGCCCGTGTGTAGGCCACTTTCGAAATGAGCAAACTGTTCCCGCTCGGAGGAAAGTCTGCTCATTTCGAGCGCGTCTCCAGGTAGGCGGGGCCCGCGAAGGAGACGTCGCGGGCCCCGCCGCCTGGTATGGACTTAAAGGGGAACCCCAACGCCGAAAAAAATCGGCGTGGGGGTCCCCCCAAAGTCCACAACAGACCCTTGTCCGAGCACGCTAACCGGCCGGCCAGGAAAGGGGGGCGAGCGAGCGCGCCCCCCCTCCCGAGCCGTACCAGGCCGCGTGCCCTCAACATGGGGGGTGCCTTGGGGAAGGGGGGGCCGCGCGGCCCCCCCACCCCAAAGCACCTTGTCCCCATGTTGATGAGGACAAGGGCCTCTTCCCGACAACCCTGGCCGTTGGTTGTCGGGGTCTGCGGGCGGGGGGCTTATCGGAATCCGGGAGCCCCCTTTAATAAGGGGGCCCCCGGATACCGGCCCCCCACCCTATGTGAATGAGTATGGGGTACAATGTACCCCTACCCATTCACCTGTAAAATAAAAGTACCCAAAAAAAAAACACAACACACGAGATAAAATATTTTATTGCACAGCTCCGGGGGTCTTCCGTCTTCGGGGGTCTTCTCGCCGGACTCCTCCGCTATCTTCTTGTAGCTCTTTTGCTAGCGGAGGAGTCCGGCTTTCTTCCTCCCCGCCGCCGGCCTCTTCTCCCGACTTCGGGGGTCTTGTCCCCCTCTTCGGTTCTTCTGCCGGGCCACCGCGCCTTCTTATAGCTCTTTTGCAGGCGGTGGCCCGGTCTTCTGTCGCCGCCGCCTTCCGTTCTTCTGCCGGGCCACCGCGCCTTCTTATAGCTCTTTTAGAGGCGGTGGCCCGGTCTTCTATCGCCGCTGTCGCCTTCCGGTCGCCTTCCGTTCTTCTTCTTCTTCTTCTTCTTCTCCAGGAGATGTTGACACGTCGCTCTCTCCGTCCGGAATGCCAGAGCCGCGCTGTGCGGCCACTTATATAGTGACAATGGGGCGGTGTCACATGGTATATGTCACATGGGTTGGTCACATGGTGACCCCGCCCCCTTACGATGTCATAGTCCCCATGTGACATCAACCCATGTGACCAACCCATGTGACATATACCATGTGACACCGCCCCATTGTCACTATATAAGTGGCCGCACAGCGCGGCTCTGGCATTCCGGACGGAGAGAGCGACGTGTCAACATCTCCTGGAGAAGAAGAAGAAGAAGAAGAAGAACGGAAGGCGACCGGAAGGCGACAGCGGCGACAGAAGACCGGGCACACGCGCTCGAAATGAGCGGACTGTTGCCTCGTGTGTGGGCGAGTCCGTTCATTTCAAAAGTTGCGCGGACTTAGTACGACGAACAAAGTTTGCCGTATTTGTCCGCTCAAAAAGTGCCATGTGTGGGCGTGTTCGTTCATTCAAAAGTTTGAGCGGACTGTTTGACGAACTTAGTTTCGGCAGACAGTCCCCGCGTGTGTATGCGGCCTTACCTGCTCATTTACTCTATGGGCTGTTAAAAAAGGACTTTTACTTACCTGATTCTACGCTCCCCCGGCAGATGGTGCTCGCCTATGCTTAGACAGTGGACTGTCCCTCAGAAACCTCACATTCAATGCAGGGATATGGACAGGGAATTGGTCTTGATGAGTCACCTGAAATGCTGGACAGCACCTTGTCTGAACCATAGGACTATCCTGCCTTGTGCTTTGGTCTTGATGACATCAGAACCATAGACTGCTGGACCATGAGGGAGAAGACACTGCAGGGACCAGTCTATCACTGTGAAGGCGCAGAGGATTAGGGTAAGTATCTACTTTTCCATGTCCCCTAGACCTAAAGGAGAAGTTAACATTTGCAGTGTGAACAATTTGGCTTTAAAAAACTGATGTCCCAATCTTTGAAAGTCTAGAAGTCTTGGCTTCAATGTGACCATCCACTCCGGCGATTAGGTTCCCCTCACACTCAGCAAGAAGCTTTACTTGCTAGGAAGAATATTGACCTGTTTACCAACCTTCTATTCCATTTCTATTTTATCATAATTTACCTTTTTCTCTACAAGCATCTTTATCTTTTCTGTTTCTGTATCCTGAATAGACAACTTCAGCCAAGACAGTCAGGTTATCACCTAGTCATTCCAAACATGATATTTTCACCAGCTGTCAAAGACATTTTTTTCTTGTCCAAATCTTTTCCTAAGTAACTGTGTCCTTTCATAGGTTAGGGCCTCTGGCGGTAATCTTCAGCATAGCAGGACATCTTGGTACAAGCGAACACACTAGGTAGGTGGGCTGGTGAGTGACCTGTAGACCCAAGAGGACACACCAGGGGGTGCCAGACTAAGTGCAGTGAATTACAGGCAATATTAAGTGCATGTAAATTATTATAACAACGCTGATCGAGCCATTTACCCCCTTTTTTCGATTTACAGGTTTACACTATGGAGTTCTTGTACAGAATTTGTTTTTTTTTATGCTTATGTTGTAATCACCTGCTTGAGATGAATTCTGCTGATCAATCTTTGCTGACCATTCCAGAGTTTCCCTGGCTGTTTCTGAAACGCAATTAGACCTCTTATGACCTGGGGTTCTATCCATCTGGTAAGCAGTTAGTGTGCCATGGTGGAGTAACACAGAAGTGGATAAACACAGCACTACCCCTGCAGGGGCCCAGGTGACTGGCTTCCCCACTCCTGCACAGCCAGGCAACAAGCATTTTTCACTTTCATCCAGACACAAGGAACAGTCTTTGAGCTGGTTTTTTGTTGTTTATTAGGGGTAATAACTTGGATGGAGAGTAGAAATTATGGAATGCCCAGCTTGAAACAATAACCAGGGACAGTCTTCCTCCCTATGTACACAATCCTGAACTGTCCTCCTTTGCTGACAGTCTCTGATAAAAAAAAATGCAAAAGCCCCTTAAGGCCTAGGAACTATCAGTCCCTTAGAAAGAAGCACAACGTGTTGTAGGCTGCATATTGGCGTATCTCCAACTCCACTGTAGACACTGATCCCAGCTCTACTGCCTGCAGTAACTACAAATCCACCTGGCTGTTTCTTCACCAGCCCACCCAGCTGCTCCAAAGATCACCCAGGACAAGGAAAAGGAAGGGTTAAGCACAATGCTGTGTTCCTGAAGGGCTTTCTACATGTGGCAGTTTCTCCCATGCTTCTGCACCCTGGCTTGTTCACCTTCTGGTGTGGCAATTCTGAGGATCATGACTTGGTACTAACATGGAGCAAAATGCATCTCCACCATCAATAGCCTGGGTAAGTTTTTAGACTCCGTACCTTGAGGGAGCCCGTGTCATCTGCCAGGGTGACTTGCTGCTGTACTTATCCAGGTGGTCAATGGTAGCCTCTCTACCCCTATAGCTACTGGCCTCTGAGCCTGATCACTGACAAATAGGTAAATAATTCTGCACATCTCAGTGTTGGTCATGTAGGGAATGAAGAAAGTCTTTCCTGCCTGATACCAGTTGATTATTACAAACCAGGGCACAGTTAGGGCATCATGAGAAGTACTACTTGCTTCTTCTTTACCCTAGAAGTGGTGCCTGGCCTCTTTGACAGCTGGAAGGGGTTTCAGAACCCACCCAACACACATTAATTATAGAATAACCCCTCATAAGTCTCTGAAGGTCCAGCTGCACAGAATTCAGGAGTAATATGCCCACTTCTGGTCAGCATACAGTATATTGTTAGCAATACTGCCATGGACAATCATGCAATGGGATCTACCATGTTAATTTCTGCAACTGAGTCCTTTCATATCCAGCTAGCTTTGATTTTCTCCACTCTTGTCAGTGATCTCCTGAACCCAATAAGAATATTCACATAGAATATTCAAATATCACAACAAAATTTTCAGTTATGCCTTTACTCAGCAAATTTTTAAAAGGTTCTTTTTAATAGAAATCTTTCACTATCCCCTGCCAAAATATATTCCAGAATATAGCTTCCGTGATTATACGATGGTTTAAAAAAAAAAACATATTTCATAAAGAGGTGATAATGTTTAGTTTATGAGAAGTAATGTGAAATATACCTGCAGCCCATTAAGCTGGCTTTTGTTAGGAAGTGCTGATATAGACCTCGTATCAGCAGAACTGCCATTTCCCTGCAGTTATTCATGGCTTATAGCAATCCAAAAGAAAATTAATTAACATTACCCTGCTATAAATCTCCACAGTATTAGCTAAAATGCCAATTCTGTAATCACTTTTCATTAAAGCCAAAAATACTAATTAAAATTGATTTTTGTCTGTGCTTTGGTAAACTGCTGGCAGTGACAGCAGTTTTAACTGTAAGTCTAAATGACGAAGGCCTTTTGTTTAAGTGGATATTCCATGTGCTCTCGTATATTGGGAATATATGTTGTACGAATTGTCTCTAAAAGTCTCCAAAGCCTGTCCACTCCAATGCATCAGTATTTCTGTCTCGACCGTTAATATTGGATGATGACGCTCTAAAGATTTCCAGACGATGTTCACACAGTTTGTTAAACTCAGTAGTTTTACAACTCAAATGAAAAGTTAAACTGAGAAATTATTGATTTTTATCTTCTTTTGGAATCAGGGAAAGTTTCATATGTCTGTATTAATGGCATCTTGCTTTCCACTTAAAATCCTTAATAGATCTTTTATACTTTGCAGGCAGCTAGGAGACAGTTATGGTCTACCATCCCGCATGGCTGGCTAATAAATAGGTGGTAACTTCAGAAAGAGTTTATTTTTCTGCATTCAACCACTTCAATACCGGGCACTTAAATTTTTATCATTTTTTCCCCACAAATAGAGCTTTCTTTTGGTGGTATTTGATCACCTCTACGGTTTTAATTTTTTGCTAAACAAATTAAAAAAGACTGAAAATTTTTTAAAAAAAAATTTTTTTTGTTTCAGTTTGTAAATAAGTACGTTTTCTCCTTCACTGATGGGCACTGATGGGGCTGCACTGACGGGCACTGATAAGGCGGCACTGATGGGCACAGATGAGGTGGCACCAATGAGGTGGCATTGATGGACACTGATATGTGGCACTGATAGGCAGCACTGATGAGCACTGATAGGTGGCACTGATGGGCGACACGGATGGGCACTGATAGGTGACACAAATTGTCACTTATAGCTGGCATGGATTGGCATGGATAGGTGGCATGGATTGGCATGGATAGGTGGCATGGATGGGCATGGATGGGCACTGATAGGTGGAACAGATGGGCACTGATAGGCGGCACGGATGGGCACTGATAGGCGGCACGGATGGGCACTGATAGGCAGCATTGTATTGTATTATACTGTACTGATGGATGCCAATCAGTGCCAAACAACAATGCATGCCAATCAGTGATGCCTGTTGTGGGCACTGATTGGCATCCATTGTGGGCACTGATTGGCATCCATGATGGGCACTGACTGCCATCCCTGGTGGTCTAGGGTGGCATACCTGGTGCTGGGCATCCCTGGTGGTCTGGTGGCGTCCCTGGTGCTCCAGTGTGGGCATCCTCAGGGGGGCTGCACTGATAATCAATCAGCACAGACCCCCCTGTCAATGGAGCAGCCGACCAGCTCTCCTCTACTCACGTCTGACAGACGCGAGTGAGGAAAAGCCGATCACTGGCTCTTCCTGTTTACACTGTGATCAGCCGTGATTGGACACGGCTGATCCCTTGGTAAAGAGTCTCCATCACCACCTATTACTGTCACAAGGGATGTTTACATTCCTTGTGACAGCAATAAAAGTGATCTATCTTTTTTTTAAAACAATTTATTAATTTAAAAATTAATAAAATAAATAAGATTTTTTTTTTTAAAGCGACCCCCCCCCCCCCCCCCCGCGCGCGAGCTAAGCAAAGAAAACGCATATGGAAGTCGTGCCCGCATATGGTGTTCAAATCAGGTATCGCCACGATCGTCAGAGCGAGAGCAATAATTCTAGCACTAGACCTCCTCTCTAACCTGGTAACCGGAAATTTTTTTTAAAGCGTCGCCTATTGAGATTTTTAGGTACCGTAGTTTGTCGTCATTCCACAAGTGCGTGCAATTATAAAGTGTGACATGTTTGGTATCTATTTACTCGGCGTAACGTTATCTTTCACATTATGTAAAAAAATTGGGCTAATTTTATTGTTTAGTTTTTTTTTTTAATTCATGAAAGTGTCCCTTTCCCCAAAAAGTTGCGTTTAAAACACCGCTGCGCAAATACCGTGTGACATAAAATATTGCAACAATCGCCGTTTTATTCTCTAGAGTCTCTGCTAAAAAAATATATATAATGTTTGGAGGGTTCTAAGTAATTTTCTAGCAAAAAATATGGATTTTAGCTTGTAAACACCAAATGCCAAAAATAGGCTTAGTCATGAAAGGGATAATATATATAATATAATAAAATAAATAACTATAAATAATTATAACAAATAATAATATAATAATAATGAAAATGATTCAATAATGTAATCAAATCAAAAACACTGAAATATGCTGAGCTGCAGAATTGTCACTGTCATTGCTTTTAGTGTTTGATGACGAATTTCCCCACAAATTACTATCGCTCAATTCTGCGAGTGATTCGTATCTATTATCGCTATTTTCTAGCTGGTCTATAACCACTTTTGATGTAAACGGACATTTTTTGGTTGCTATCGACAATCTCCAGTTTCCTGGCATAATGAACAGTATTTATAATATAAAATTGCATGCAGGACACTGGACAAACTACTAGGGACAAAGGGGATGTGTAATTATTTGATACAGTACTGCAATCTGTAAGATTACATTATACTGTATCTATACTGTGTTTTTTACTTTTTGAATTTGGCGCCAAACTCCATCCCCGTGCGTCGCATTGCTCGCAGGAAACGGAGCTCGGTGCTGTCACAGATCGAGCGAGACACGGCGGCTCGCTGATCACAGCGGGGAGACATCGCTGGATCCAGGGGACAAGGTAAGTAACCCCCTTCATGGATCCAGTGATGTGATCCCGAGTCTGGCTCGGGAATAGGGATGAGCCGAACACCCCCCGATTCGGTTCGCACCAGAACTATCGAACGGACCCCAAATTCGAACGAACGTTAGAACCCCATTGAAGTCTATGGGACTCGAACGTTCGAAATGAAAAGTGCTAATTTTAATGGCTAATATGCAAGATACTGTCCTAAAAAGGGTTTGGGGACATGGGTCAATGCCTAAAATGTTTTTAAAAATGGCCGTTTTGGCGGGAGCACTGATTTTAATGACGATTAAAGTGAAAAAAAAAAGTGAAATATTCCTTTAAATATGGTGCCTGGGGGTGTCTATAGTATGCCTGTGAAGTGCCACGTGTTTCCCGTGTTTAGAACAGTCCCTGCACAAAATGACATTAAACGGAAATAACACCATTTAAAACTGCTTGCGGTTTTAATGTTATATCTGGTTCCTGCAATATGGTTGAAAATCATTGAGAAAAATGGCATGGGTAGCCCTCCCTGCCCATTACCAGCCTATTTGGGTCTTGTACGCATATTAAGGGGAACCCCGTACCCATATTAAAAAAAGGAAATGCGTGTGGCCCCCAGGCCCTATATACTCAGAACAGCAGTATACAGGCGGTGCAAACAAGACAGGGACTGTGTAGGTTTGTTGTGTTAAGTTGAATCTGTTTGTAATTTTCAACTGGTACATTTTTAAAGTGTAGCTCCAGTCAAAAAAACTATTTTTAAGCTTTTTGGAAAACATAGGGAAGGGTTATCACCCCTGTATAATTTGTTTTGTCGTCCATCTTTTTTCATCTCACTTGCTGTTGTCTCCTTCCGTTTGCAAGTAGGAGATGTTTGTAAATTGGATGTTTGAAAGTAGGGGCCTGCCCTATATGCTCTGCAGAAATGGCGGAACAAGGTGTTGGTTTTGCCACAACATTGTAAGCCCTCAAAGTGACTCGAGTTTTATTGCAGGAATTAGCCCTGCTGCAAAGCATTGCATCAAAAATTGTACTTAAACGCCCCTGTTAAACAGGGGCAGAAAAATTGGGCCTTAGGCACTGGTGCTGGTGCCACCACACTGCAACCTCTTCCATATACTCTAGTTTTATTGCAGGAATTAGCCCTGCTGCAAAGCATTGCATCAAAAATTGTACTTAAACGCCCCTGTTAAACAGGGGCAGAAAAATTGGGCCTTAGGCACTGGTGCTGGTGCCACCACACTGCAACCTCTTCCATATACTCTAGTTTTATTGCAGGAATTAGCCCTGCTGCAAAGCATTGCATCAAAAATTGTAATTAAACGCCCCTGTTAAACAGGGGCAGAAAAATTGGGCCTTAGGCACTGGTGCTGGTGCCACCACACTGCAACCTCTCCCATATACTCTTGTTTGATTGCAGGAATTAGCCCTGCTGCAAAGCATTGCATCAAAAATTTTAATTAAACGCCCCTGTTAAACAGGGGCAGAAAAATTGGGCCTTAGGCACTGGTGCTGGAGCCACCACACTGCAACCTCTCCCATATACTCTTGTTTGATTGCAGGAATTAGCCCTGCTGCAAAGCATTGCATCAAAAATTTTACTTAAACGCCCCTGTTAAACAGGGGCAGAAAAATTGGGCTGATGGCATCAACCAGAACCAGAAATGTTCTTCCAACATATCAGCGGAGGAGGAAGAGGATAGACAATCAACATAACAGGACAGTCACTCAGCATCAGCATAGGCAGTCTTGAAGGGATGTGGTATTTCAAAAAAAATTATTCGGTTACATCAGCTTCAGGTGCTTGGTAGCTGTGGGTGATCCAAGATTGATTCATCTTGATGAAGGTCAGTCGATCAACTGATTCGGTGGACAGGCGCACCCTGTGATCGGTAACAAAGCCACCAGCAGCACTGAAGGTGCGTTCCGAAAGAACGCTGGATGCAGGACAGGCCAGTAGCTCAATTGCATACTGTGCAAGCTCTGGCCAGTGATCCATCCTCAAGACCCAGTAAGCCAGAGGATTTTCGGTGGGAAAGGTGTCCAAGTCTGACCTTGCCCCTAGGTATTCCTGCACCATGTAAATCAGACGCTGGCGATGGGTGCTGGAACCGATCATACCTTGGGGCTGCGGACTAAAAAATTGTCTGAAAGCATCAGTCAGACGGCCACCTTCTCCACCGCTCCTTCTGACCGATGCCTCAGCAACACGTTGTCCAGAACCAGGAGTTTGTAACCTCCCAGTCTCTGGGAACGCGTTGCACAGACCTTTCTGCAAGGCCTCCCGGAGATGTCTCATCCTCTGCTCCCTCTGCGATGGCAAGATAAGGTCGGCAACCTTATCCTTGTACCGTGGATCAAGGAGAGTGGCCAGCCAGCAATGGTCCCTCTCCTTGATCCGAAGAATACGAGGATCCTTCCGCAGGCTTTGCAGGATCAGGGAGGCCATGCAGCGTAGGTTAGCTGAGGCATTCGGTCCGGAGTCCTCTGGGTCACTAAGGACAACATGATCCGCAGCTACCTCCTCCCAGCCACGTACAAGTCCACGTGTTTCTTGGGACTGTAAATCATCCCTACAGGACTGCTGCTGCTGCTGCTGATGCTGATGCTGAGTGCCAGCCTCCACCTCCATGCTGACACAATCATCCTCCTCCTCCTCTTCCTCCTCCTCATCCTCTTCCTGTGTGATGGGTGGCACAGCAGGAACACTGTCTGGATAAAGGGGGCCTTGAGAGGCAAGGAAGTCCTCCTCTTCCTGCCTCTGTTCTGCCTCAAGTGCCCTGTCCATTATTCCACGCAGCGTATGCTCCAAGAGGTGGACAAGAGGTACAGTGTCACTGATGCATGCACTGTCACTGCTCACCATCCTTGTGGCCTCCTCAAACGGTGACAGGACAGTGCATGCATCCCTGATCATGCCCCACTGGCGTGGTGAGAAAAAACCAAGCTCCCCTGACCCTGTCCTGGTGCCGTAGTCGCACAGGTACTCATTGATGGCCCTCTGCTGCGTGTGCAGCCGCTGCAGCATGGCCAATGTTGAGTTCCATCTGGTGGGCATGTCACATATAAGGCGGTTCTTGGGCAGGTTCAACTCCTTTTGGAGCTCAGCCAGCCGAGCACAGGCATTAAATGATCGGCGGAAATGCACACAGACTTTCCTGGCCTGCTTCAGGACATCCTGTAAGCCGGGGTACCTGCCCAAGAACCGCTGCACCACCAGGTTAAGGACGTGAGCTACACAGGGCACATGGGTCAGTTGTCCCTGTCGGAGGGCGGAGAGGAGGTTGGTGCCATTGTCGCAAACCACCATTCCTGGCTTAAGCTGGCGTGGCATCAACCACCTCTCGGCCTGCCCCTGCAGAGCTGACAAAACATCCGCCCCAGTGTGGCTCCTATCCCCCAAACAAACCAGCGCAAGCACGGCATGGCATCGTTTTGACTGCGTGCTTGCGTAGCCCCTGGAACGCCTATGGAGCACCGCTGGTTCTGAGGACAGAGCACTGGAAGAGGCCATGGAGGAAGAAAAAGAGGAGGGGGTGGAGGAGAGAGGTGTGTCACAACCAATAGTAGCATTTTGGAGGCGTGGTGGCGGAACAACCTCCAACACTACTGCACCTTGTCCTGCATCCTTCCCAGCTGCCAGAAGAGTGACCCAATGGGCCGTGAAAGACAGGTAACGTCCCTGTCCATGCCTGCTGGACCATGAGTCAGCGGTAATATGCACCTTACCGCTGACCGCCCTGTCCAGCCAGGCAAGGACATTGCCTTCCACATGCCGGTAGAGAGCCGGAATCGCCTTTCGTGAGAAAAAGTGGAGTTTGGGGACCTGCCACTGAGGAACCGCACATTGTACAAACTCACGGAAGGGGGCCGAGTCTACCAACTGAAAAGGCAGCAGTTGAAGTGCTAGCAATTTAGCCAAGCTAGCATTCAACCGCTGGGCATGTGGATGGCTGGGAGTGAACTTCTTCCGCCGGTCCAGCAGCTGGGGCAGGGACATTTGCCTGCTATAATCGGACGTGGGTGTACCGCTAGCAGAGTTCCCGGAAGCACTTGGCTGTGACACACCTAATTCTACACCTTCATTCCTCTCAGAGCAGGTTTCAGAGAGGACTGAAGGTCTAGTGGGGTTGGAGATGCCAGCTGATGAGGAGCAAGGAGAGGTCCGCTTTGTTCTTTGGTGTGGGTCTTTGAGGTACGCTTGCCAACGAGCTGCATGGCAGGTCAACATATGTCTGGTCAAGCATGTGGTGCCCAAGCGGCTGATGTTTTGGCCACGTGAGATACGCTTGAGACATATGTTACAAATAGCAGCGGTGCGATCTGATGCACTCGTCTCAAAAAAGGCCCACACCAAAGAACTTTTAGAATAACGCACAGAGGCAGCGCTCTGCACAGGCGGAGCTCTGCGGTGTGATTCAGTCGGTGTGCTGCCCCTAAGCTGGCCCCCGGAGGGCATCCTGCCTCGTTGGACATGTGCCTCCTCCTCCTCCCTCCTTCCAGGCACCCACGTGGAGTCAGTGCCCTCATCATCCCCTCCCTCTTCATCGCTGTAGCAAACCTGGCAGTATGCTGCAGCTTGTGGAACATGACTGCCAGATTGCTGTCCTTCTTGAGCATCCCCTCTGTCTGCGCTCACGCTACTGCCTTCCTCTAGCTGAGTGTCATCATCAGAGCCCACAAAACACTGGGCATCCTCCTGGAGCATGTACCCAACACTGTGCTCAAAGAGTTCAGGAGACTCCTCAGGAGGACGTGGTGGGTCTAGGGAAGGAGTCACTGATGATGACATTGAGAGGAGGGAAGACGATGCGTTGGCAGCTGCTTTGCTACGCTTTGCTACTACCCTGAGACTGGGTGAGAGAGGATGAGGAGGATGAAGAGGGCTTGGTCATCCACTCTACCAAGTCGTTGGCATGTTGCGGTTCAACATGTCCAGCTGCCGAAAAGAAGGACAAGCATGTCCCATGGCCACGTGCTGATGACAATGCACCACGTCCACGACCAGCACTGTTGTCTCTAGACACAGAGCCTGCTTGCCCTCTTTTATCGGCTCGCGCCTGTCTGCCTCTCCTTGCTGGCCTTCCAGACATGGTAATGGCCTGAAGGGAGTTGGGTAAAACAGCAGTTGGGTAGTGTATATTGTGCTGGAGGCACACAACACCCACTAACTCCTGCAGATGCCTTTATTATAGAACACCAGAGATAAAGGGGTATATACAGATGTATACTGTGCTGTGCTGGAGGCACACACAACTTCCAATAACTCCTGCAGATGGCAAGTGGGCTCAAATAGAGAACAGCTATGTAGGTGGATATAGTGGTATGTACTGGGTACAGAGCACGCAGACAGCACGCACTATCTCCTAACACTACTGGGTACAGAGCACGCAGACAGCACGCACTATCTCCTAACACTACTGACTGCAAGCTCTATTATAAAAGATAGATGACTACTACTAGCTATATAGGTGAGGTGAATATAGCGGTGTATACTGCGGTCAGGGCACGCAGACAATAACCAGAGAACACCAGAGATGAAGGGGTATATACAGATGTATACTGTGCTGTGCTGGAGGCACACACAACTTCCAATAACTCCTGCAGATGGCAAGTGGGCTCAAATAGAGAAGAGCTATGTAGGTGGATATAGCGGTATGTACTGGGTACAGAGCACGCAGACAGCACGCACTATCTCCTAACACTACTGACTGCAAGCTCTATTATAAAAGATAGATCACTAGCTATATAGGTGAGGTGAATATAGCGGTGTATACTGCGGTCAGGGCACGCAGACAATAACCACTACACAACAGCAAGATAGAAAATCGTCCGAAAACGATCGGTGTGTACTGTGTTGAAGGTACACAGAACACCCACTGCTTCAGACGCCAACACACTACACGAGGCCGCCGCGATGGCGGCCTTATATAGTGTGGGGCGTGCACTACACAGCCTGAGCTATGATTGGCCACAGGCATCCTGCCTGTGGCCAATCATGGCTCTCCTGGCTGCTGGCGCTGCGATTGGCCAAGCATGCGGGGTCACAGTGCATGCTTGGCCAATCATGAGCCAGCAATGCACTGCGCCATCGCAGTGCATTGTGGGCCGTGAGCGCCACACGAATTTGACGCGAACGGACCAAAATGTTCGGATTTCGCCGAACGGACGAACAGCCAATGTTCGAGTCGAACGTACGTTCGACTCGAACACGAAGCTCATCCCTACTCGGGAATACCGCTTATGGTAATTAAATCTCAGCCTGAGCCAGACTCGGGAATACCGCCAGGGAGGCTACAAAAAATATTCTTAGTTTAGGCCAATATGTATTCTTCCACATATTTTTGGTAAAACAAATCGAAATAAGCGTATATTAATTGGTTTGCGCAAAAGTTATAGCGTCTACAAGATAAATTAGGCTTAGCCCTGGGGTGGAGCTGCAACCAGTCTTAACATTTTTTTGATACTTCTTGAACTTTACAGCAGTGGCGGAACTACCGCCATAGCGACCCACGCGGACGCTATGGGGCCCGCAGCTGAGAGGGGCCTGGTGAGGATGAGGAATGCTGACATCTCACCCGCGAGTTCAGGGCGATCTCCCGCTAGGCGGCTACCTATTGGTGCACTGCTGCCTAGTTTAGCTGGGAGGATGCAGGCCGACATGGATGGATCATTATGTGAGTGTGACATGTCAGTCTGCGGGGCCCGGCGGTGGCCACAGCTCCGCCGGCATAGTGATACCTCTGTGTGTTTAGACTCTGCTGACTGTGCAGTGTGCAGACTTCATGGTCTGTCCGACCAGCGATGTCTGCCAATTGAGGTGGAGGTGACGCCGCCGTCCGTCAGACCCCCCCAATGCCCATTACAATAACAGTTAGGCTGCTTCCTGTGTGCCCAGTGAAAGGTGCCGTGACAGCCAATGAGGTGCTGAACGCAAGCGCGGTTCCCCGCCCACCTTATGATGTCGTTCCCTCCTCCAGTCCCACCCACAATGGAACAGAGGAGCCCGTGCAGTGCTTTGGCTGGCTGTCCCACATGATCGGCAGTGTGGAATGGAGGCTCAGGCTAGAGCTGAGAAGAAGGTACAGACAGTCTGATGTGTAACAGCATCAGTGGAATAGGCCTGTAATTGGTACAATCTTATGTGTGTAATACAGTGCGTCAGTCAGATAGTGTGTTCTGCAATAATTGCTGCCTAGCTCAAGCCGTAGACAGACAGTTTTAGGCTGGGTTCACACTGCTGCGGTGTACGAGATCGGATGTGATTCGCACAGCACCGCAGTGCAAATCACATGCGATCTCTGTGCGATGTGATTTCAGCCATACAGATAGTATGGCTGAATTCGCATCCGGCCCAAACTCGCTCAGGACCCTTTTTTGGTCCGCAGCAGAATCGGATCGCATGGGTGTTCACACCATGTGATCCGATTCCTGTCCGAGTTTGCAGATCGCACTGAGATATGCGAACTGATTTGGAGGTGTCATTAACTTTTCACTGACACTCCCAGCAGTTCGCATAGGGCAGTGTGAACTACTGCTAGGAGGTATGCGAAATGCGGGAACCCGCAGTAGATTCACAGCGTTCCTGCATCGCTTCAGTGTGAACCCAGCCTGTAGTTGCAGCAATCATATTCAGACTTCACAGTGTACAGTATAATGGCATCATATACGTATTTATTATATTATGGACAAATACTGGATACTGTATTGTGGGAAACTGACAAAGCCCAAGGCATACTGCAAGCAGGTACACATAGATAACATCCACCCTCCAGCCCTCCAAAATTTGTATACACTCTACACACTAAGCTGTTGCTTGGGTACTGTGCCACATGAGTGTGGTAATCTGTTCTTCAATGGCAATAGTTAAAGCTGAGGTCCACCCTAAAGTGGACCTTCCACTCATTGGAATCCTCCCCCCCTTCGGCGCCACAATTTGCACCTTTCAGGGGGGAGGGGGGTGCAGGTACCTGTACAGTACAGGTATCTGCACCCATTTCCGGGATAGCTCTCTGCGGAAAGGGGCATAGATTTACGCCCCTTTCTGAAAGTCCCCCGCTGCCTGCTGGGAAACACACAGATCCCAGAGGCAGCGGGTCCATCCTTATTGCGCAGCGCGACTCGCGCATGCGCAGTAGGGAACCGGGAAATGAAGCCGAGAGGCTCAACTTCCTGATTCCCATACCCAAGATGGCGGCGGCAGCACCCGAGAGACGATCGAGAGATCGGCTTCGGGTGCCAACATCGCAGGCGCGCTGGGCGGGTAAGTGTCATTATTTTAAAAGTCAGCAGCTGCAGTATTTGTAGCTGCTGGCTTTAAAAAACAAAACAAAAAAAACAAAAAAAAACGCAGAACTCCCGGCGGACTCCCGCTTTAATTATTTTTTTTTGTTTGGGGGGGGGGGGGGCCCATACAACCTTTTGCTATGGGGCCCTGTGATTTCTAGTTACGCCCCTGCTTTACAGGATAGCCCTTTTAAGACAGAAGATCTTTAACTTTTGAGTATAGGACCACTTTAAATCTCAGGAAAAGCACAACCTTTCCCACTACACCTGCTTCTAACAAAGCTTTTTTTATTTTTATTTTATTTTTTTACCCTTAATACCCTTAAAATACCCTTCTTTACTTAAAGTGGAGGTAAACTCCACTTTTAAACATATACTACAGGCAAGCTTATAATAAGGCTTACCTTTAGGAACCATGAATATCTCCTAAATTTGCACTGTTTAGTAATGTTACCAATGACATCACCGGCGCATGCGCTCTGAAGAGACGGCATACGGCATACCCATGCCCCCACTCTGGATGAAGGAGCACAGGGGGCACATTTGGACAACAGCATTTCAGTCTGGGGAGAGGGGAGTGTTAGATGTAGTAGCAGATTTAAAAACACTAACAAAGCTGAACTCCAGCTAACACTTTTTAAGCAGTTACTGCAAACTGTTTTGTTTTAGGGGAGGTTAAAGGTTTACATAAGTAAATAAAAGCTGATCATTGTAAGCACCTTTGTCAGTGGTAAATAGTTTGTCTCATCCCTGTAACTGCAGGAGAGCTGGTTTTGAAAAACAACAGACTTACTGACTGCATCATCAGATAGAAATAGGAGAAAGAAAGCCTAAAAAAGAAAATGAATGTGGTCATCATATCTAAAAATTGGTAAGCTGCAATATAATAAATGCTTACTTTTGTATTTAATAGCACTTTAACCACTACAGGGCACTTTTACCCCCTTCCTGCCCAGGCTCATTTTCAGCGCTATCACACTTTAAATGGCAATTGGTGGTCATGCAATGCTGTACCCAAATTATTTTTTCATAATTTTTTTTCCCACAAATAGAGATTTTTTTGTGGTATTTAACTACTGCAGTTTTTTAGGGGTTTTTTTGGTGAAAAAAGACCAAACATTTAGAAAAAATAAAAAAGTTTCTGTCATAAATAAGTAATTTTTCTCAGTTGTGCGCTGATGAGGCTGCACTGATACTAAAGGGCACTGGTAATGAGGCACTAATATACTACTGATATGCAGCACTGATTGGCACTGATATGCTGCACTGATGGGCAATGATAGGTGGCACTGATGGGCAACGATAGGTGGCACTGATAGGCTGCACTGATGGGCACTGATGATGCGGTATGGAAGGGCACTCATGAGGAAGCACTAATTTGCAGCACTGATGGGCAATTATAGCTGGCACTGATGGGCTGCACCGATGAGCACTGATGAGGCGGTACTGAAGGGCACTGATGTGGAGGCACTAATAAGCAGCACTGATAGGTGGCACTGATGGGCAATGATAGGTGGCAGTGATAGGCTGCACCAATGAGCACTGATGAGGTGATACGGAAGGGCACTGATGAGGAGGCACTAATATGCAGCACTGATAGGTGGCACTGAAGGACAATTATAGGTGGCACTGATGGGCTGCACCGATGAGCACTGATGAGGAGGCACTATTATGCAGCACTGATAGGTGGCACTGATGGGCAATTATAGGTGCCACTGGAAGGCTGCACCGATGAGCACTGATGAGGTGGTACTGAAGGGCCCTGATGAGGAGGCACTAATATGCATCGCTGATAGGTGGCACTGCTGTTGGCACTGCTGGTAGCACTGATAGGCAGTGATAGATGGCACTGATGAGCCGCACTGATGAGCAGGCACTGATGGGCACTGAAAGGCAGCACTGACAGGCATCACTGATGGGCACAGATTGGAATCACTGATAGGCGCAGACTGGCATCACTGCTGGGCACTGACTGGCATCACTACTGGGCCTTGTTGGGGTTGCACTGATAATCAGGGCCTTGATTATCTCTACAGGTCTCCCCTGTGAGGAGATGCCACTGATAGGCTCTGCTCTCCTCATACTCTGTCAGTGTGAGGTGAGGAGAGACAATAAATGGCACTTCCTTGTTTACATGTGATCAGCTGTGATTGGACACAACTGATCACATGAGTACAGAGCCTCATCATTGGCTTATTACAAGGTTGGGTTTGGGCCATGTCCATCCTCGCGGGTAAACGATCGCAGAAAGACTGGGCGATGTCATACGACGTTATCCCAGAACAAGAGAGCATCCCAGAATATCACTTAAGGCCCATACACACGATCAGACTTTTTGACAACAAACATGTAAATTTGCTATTTTGGAGCAACATCCGACCGTGTGTACACTCCATCAGACAAACTTTTTTGGTTTTCATCAGACTTTTGTTGGCTGTGTGAACGAACAAACTTTCTGGCAACAAAAGTCCGATGGAGCAAAGTCTGATCGTGTGTACAGAAAACCATAGGACATTTGTACAAAGTACAAACAGGCATGCTCAGAACCAATGCAAAAGATCAGACAACAATACAGAAGTTGACCAAAGGTGGCGGTAAAGAGCAGAAAAACCACATGATTTGGTGAAAGTTGGCTTAAAAAGTCATGCTGTGTGTATGCCATACAAGTTCATGGCCGACGCCCTTTGTACAAAAATCCAAGGGAAAGTTTGTACAAAGTCCTATCGTGTGTATGAGGCTTTAGTGTCACTTTAAGACACTTTAAGCATTTCTCGGGCTGTCTCTACCTGATCAGTTTATTCTCCCTGGAATAGCTACAGAACAAGCTTCCAAGGACATCATTTGATGACATTCCAATAGATATCTTGCAGTGACAGTTTACAGCAGTTTGATGGAATTTCTCAGTCTTAACGGTTGCCTTTTCATTGAACAATGTAATCTAATTTTTAGATGCAATAACAAGTAAACACACCATGAAGCCCTTAAAGTAACAGTATTAGTGCTCAGCAACACGAGAAAAAAGAAAATCTGTATTTATTGCTACTAGTAATCCAAGATTGTTGCTATAGCGACATCTCTCGCTTCGCCAGCCATCGACACAATGGAAGTCTTAACTCATTGATAACACCATCGCCTGTAAACACTATGAACACTTAACAATGAAGTTTTATCAAAACATTACAGTCCCTGCTGTACCTTTTCAATGCAATGCATGTAAGAAAAAATAAGAAACACCTCCTTTAGAAAGGCTGATCGCATTTGACACATAAGTGATAGGAAAAGCATTTGTGTGAAAGCTATGCATGATGCAGAATAAAATGTATTTCAATAAATGTAGGTTTAATACAAGTGAAAGTTCATTCCTGAGCAATTACTTTGATTGCAGACGGCATACAACAGAGCTTATTATAAAAGTTGTTTTTCGTGTTATTTGAATTAAAATAAAATCTGTTCTTTAAAAAAGTAAAAAAAATTTGCTCCTCGGTCTGTTTTTTGTCATTGTCCATTTTCTTAAATGTAAATGTAGCAGGGTCTCCTGACGAGCACGCACTATGCGTTTTTCTAAAGTTAAAGTTGCCTAAGCTGCAGTTTGGTTTGGGTGCAATTATCTAAATTGGGCCTCAGCATCAGTCTGACTGGACTGTGAGATGTTCAGCCTGACCACAGGGGGCACTGTCTCTTCTGGCAGGCATGGAACTATGGTCTGGTTAGGTATTTAAGTTAGACCCCTTTTACACCACACCGCCCACAGGGTGGGCGGCAAAATGCCGATATTTTTAGCGGCGTTTTACCGCCGGATTTGCAGCAGATTTGCGCCACATTTCGGCCACTAGTGGGGCGCTTTTATCCCCCGCTAGCGGCCGAGAAAGGGTTAAAACCATCGGCAATACGCCGCAATATTACAGCGCTGCCCCATTGATTTCAATGGGGAGCAGCGGTGGAGGAGCGGTAAACACACCACTCCAAAGAAGCTGCTGGCAGGACTTTTCCCTGACATCCTGCCAGAGCACCGCTGTAGTGTGAAAGCCCTCGGGCTTTCACATTACACACAATGGTGCAGCTTCTTTAGGGAGGATTGCGGGGGCTATTTCTAACGCTATAGTGCCTGGTGTGAAAGGGGTCTTACTCTCTCTCGGAGCTCGCCCACTGGGAGTGGCGCTCTCGCTGTACTTTCTGGGAGAGGGTATTTAAGATGCGGACATCACGTGGTTCAGGGTTTTGGTCCAGAATGAGGTGCTGACTTCATGGTCCTGGTCCTCCTGACCAGCCCCCAGGAAGGCTATGGCCTGGGGTGCGGATTCACACGACTTTAATGTCTCGGGGCTGGCTAGCCCGAGGCAAGAAAACTAAAGGAAGGATTCTGAGGTGGTGGGGTGCCATCTTCGGTTCGGGAGAGACCCCGTGTACTTCAAGCATTCCAGGGGAGGACTCTTCAGAAGAACACCAGGTGTGGGTTGGTTTTCTTAGCAAGAGCCTGGAAGGGCTGAAATAACTGAGAGAATCCGGTCTTGTGGATATCGCCAAGTAGGCTGAGAGATCCAGGTATTCCACAAGTGTTCTCAAGCTTAGTTTTCCTACGGGTTCTACAACAATGTCTGTGGCAGAGACATTATCTTGTATGTTCTACAACAATGTCTGTGGCAGAGAATTGTTCATGAGTAAGCACCATGTTGGCTGCTAGGCCTTGTGAGAGAGGGACTGTCCAACCTGAGTGATCATCCAGTTGCGAATGGCTATTCTCTGGATGCAGTCAAAGTAAGCAAGTTCTTCAACTTTTTTTGACTTTGACACTAAGGCCCCTTTCACACGGGGCAAATCAGTAATGATCCGCCCCATGATGATCCGCTCGCTCAGCGAGGATCGCTCCATTGTCCCCGCTGAGCCGGCGGCAGACAGGGCAGTCTCCGCACACTGTGCAGGGAACGCCCTGTCAGATCTCCGCTCTCCTCTATGGGGATCTGATGAGCACGGACCGTCTGTCCGTGTTCATCCGATCCGCTCTGCAGACGGATAGAAAATTTGGATTTTACTCCGTATGCTAAATCGGACCACAGCGGAGGCGGACAATAGTGGGTGTCTGTGGATGTTCATCCGCAGACACCCGCTATCCCATAGGGATGCATGTATGTCCGTATTTCATCCGCAAATGGATGGATGAAATACGGACATACTGTCCGCATGTGTGAAAGGGGCCTAAGAGTACCCGAACTTCCTTTCCAACCCTCTAATCCCAAGTTGAAAGACTGTTCAATTGTCTAAGTTTTGCAAATAAAATCCATTCAAGTGGATCTATTGTTAGTCTCAAGTTACTGGGCCTTTTACCACGGGACATCCCCTAGACGTGCAACAAGGAGAATGGAAGGTAACGGTAAGCCCAAAAATAACCAGCAGCTCCTTCAGGGGTTAGTGCTACATAAAAAATAAAAGTAACAAATTGAGTGAAATAAAGGTAGAATTATGGATATGGATACACAGGGGTGAGTTCAATTTTTATGCGGGCCAATTTAAAAATCAGTAGTGTGGCCTAATGCCTCGTGCACAGGATTGGACTTTCCGCCAACAAAACCGTGGAATTTTGTCCAAAGGGTGTTGGCTCAAACTTGTCTTGCATACACACGTTCACACAAATGTTGGCCAACAATTAGGAATGTAGTGACCTACTAGACGTACTAGTTTTTCAGCTCTTTAGCTCCTTCTGCTAATTTCATATTAGTAGAAGTTTGGTGAGTGTTGATTCGCACTTTTCTTTTCTCGTTTTTCATTTTGTGCTTTTCAGTTTGTTTCGGAGGAGATAATGTGTTATTCATTATTGGCCTTGGAGTTATTGCTTTGAGATTTTTTTTGGGTTAAATAAGGATTTGATTTGGTATATGTTTTATATTTTTGGATGCATAGAATGCACTTTTTGGTTTAAGTTCCATTGGCAGATAGAATGCCTGATTTTTTTAATGCACAATAAAAAAAAAATGTGGAGAATAATACTTGGCTATGTGTTTTACTTCAAATAACTGTTTGGGAGTAGGCAGTTACATTTAAAAAAAATACAATGTAGAATTTACAAGGGACACCAACATAGTTGTATCTTTGATCTTAAAAACTACGGGATAATGGTGTTGTGGTAACTTACCCAAATAAAATTTAAAAAAAGCATAATAATATTATTCTTGATGTCACTAGAAAAAAAACCCTTTGAAAATGTGTTTGCCATAACTCCATCAGTATCACCAGCAAAATCATTTCATTATTATCCCATTAAAGAAGAAGAGAATTGTGTGCTGCATTTGGAGATTTCATAATTTGAAAATTACAAACGCTAGTTTACAAGACCGACCGCTTCTGCTTCCGAGCATGAGTGTTTGTACTTTGGACTTTTGTCTGATGGACTTCGAAAATCCGACAACACATATTTGTTGGTGGAAAATTCAAAGACAGGCTAGCCAACATTTGTTGGCGGAAAGTTCGACAACAATTGTCCGATGGAGCATATACACGCTCGGATTTTCCACCACCAACAGCCTGACATCCAACATTTCCCATCGGAAAATCTGATCGTGTGTACGAGGCTTTACTGCTTCTTAAAAAAAAAACAAAAAAAAACAGAAATGTTCTTAATGATCTCCGGTACCTGGAGTCTCAAATCCAGCAGACTAACACGCGCAGGAATGCTGGGGGGGAATCGCAGTTCTGGCACCTCCAGCACTGAATGTGTATGCTGGTATGTGCTGGCAATCTATTGATGTTGGCTGCTGTAGACTCTATTGTCTCTAGGGGGATCTATTGTTGTTGGGGTGACCTATTGCTGCTGGTGGGGGTGATCTATTGTTTCTGTGGGGACAACTGTTGACGGGAGAGATCTACTTTTGAGGTAGGGGTCTATTGTTGCTGGCTGCTGTAGAGTCTATTGAGGCTGGATACAGGGAGACCTATTGTTGCTGGGGTTGATCTAGTGTTGCTGGAGGTATTCTTGTGGGGGATCTATTGTTGCTGAGTGGGGCTATATTGTTGCTGAGGAAATTTATTGTTGCTGGCCGGACCTTCATCACTAGCCAATATAACACAGGCCACAATGTGTAGCATTATTGAATATTATTAAAAGGGGAAAAAAACTGAGAGGAGAGCCAAGTCACATGAACTGTCAAGATGATATAACCAGTCTCTCCTTTTATCATGGCATTCTCTCGGCTTTGTTGCATCATCCCGTATTTTATGTATATTCCTCTTTATGTATGACATTCTAAAATGCAGGCAATTTTGAGATGCATAAAGGGGGGAGATAAGCTAAAAGAAGAGCCCAACCCATACCCTGCTGCATTAAACAGAGGGATCTCTGTAGGACATGCAAGTTCCACATTTTATAAATGGTCTGTAGAATGCAGGGGTGTGGAATATAGCATAACTCCCAACTGTCCCTGATTTCGAGGGACTGTCCCTGATTTAGAGCAATGTCCCTCTGTCCCTTATTCCCCCTCATTTGTCCCTCATTATGGTCTGATCTATATAGTTGCACATAAAATGCACTTTTTATCTTTCAAAAAGTGTTTCCCAGTGCTAAAACTTTCATCCAAATTCTAAATTGCTGCATTTGTAAATTTTAAGAGACAATATAAAGGAACAGTAGTGGTAAAAGAAAGCACTTTGTGGATTTAATTAGGTTTTTTTTTGTTGGTTAATTCTCCTTTAAGGAGGTATGGCAGGGGGCGTGTCCTATGCCTACATACGCTTACTAGTAGGTGTCTCTTATTCCCATCTCAAAATGTTGGGAGGTATGATATAGTACAGATCGGATTTTGGCATCCGTTCTTTGTTATACATGGGTTTCTAAAGAAGAGACCACCCTTTTGAAGCCTCAACATCCCTTCAGTTTTTAATAGCTTTTTTTTCATACAGAGCAAAACAGCCACCCAGCATGTGGTTTACTATACTTTCATAGGGTTAATGAAGCAGGTAGGCATAAAAACATGTTAGGTACATTAAATGATAAGTGTACTCTTATGCAACGTGCTCTTACCCACTCTAGTCTGAATCACATCCTATAACGAACCTTCATAAATTTATAACTTTCAAACTATGGCATCTTCTTATTATTCCTGTTAGAAAAAAAGCAAATATTATTTTTAGTCTTTTAAATATATTGCCTATAGGAATAAACTGTGTAGCAATCTGTACATAAAATCAGTTTGAAACACTTCCATTTATGTTCTGTCTTCCGTTGACATTTCCTCTCATTCTATGTGATTTGACTGGAAAATTGGTGGAAAAAGTGGTGCAATAAAGTATTTTTATATTTTCAGAATGTGCTTGTTTTTTTCCAGATTTAATAAAATCCCATGATAGTCACTTCTAACAATATTTTCATTAATATGAATATTTTTTGAGTTTTTCAAAGCCAGCAGAGCCTTATTTCTAGTTGCAGCTTACATAAAATGCCCATAAAACTGTACTGCAAAAGTTTACATCCTTATACTGTACTAGTAGTGTCATTACAGCTGAGAATTTTTATAGAATCTAAACCCCCCATTATTACTTCTAGGGTTGAGAGGAGTGAGTGAGCGGTGAAGGTGCCATGCAGGGGGGTCCCCTCAGGCATATAAATTAAAATATACATTTAAATGCCTGAGGGGACCCCCTTGTGTGGCAAATATCTGGCAGTATGGTGGCTTATTCATAGCCCCTGCAGTTCCATGTGTGAAAACGGGGGGGTAAGAGCCTTTTTTATAGCCCCCCCCCTTTTCTCATGAGATCTGAGACAGCGGCTTAAAATTATTAGAATATCAGTTTTGAAATTTACTACATTTCAATTGGTCAAAATAATATAGCCAGTTAGAATAATATAAAATATTAATTTGAATATAATTGATCCATTAAATATATTCGTATTCTCCAGTGCCTGTATGTACTAACATTGAGAATGTTAATGCTGATTTTGATATCCGCAGTCCAACTGATTCTCCTGCTCTGCTTAACATTACATCTACAAGTGGATCACATTTGTATGGTAGGGAGGCAATGCCTTGTGTTTTATCGCCATTGGGATTTCATTTATCTTTTGCCTTGTAGACGCGGTTGGACATTCTGACCAAAAAATCCGTCAGATTTTTTCCGACGGATTTTGTCGGACACGCGGTCGGACAAAGTTGTCGGAAAATCTGATCGTTCGTAACGAGGTAACGTTCGTTGCATAGGATGGGACTACGTAGAGGCTAGTAGCCAATAGCTTTGATCTGAGCATGCGTGCCACTTTGTCCGATTGAAATTCTCTACAAATGATTGGAAAAAGTCCGATCTGATTTTTTGGTCGGAAAATTTTAGATCCTGCTCTCAAATTTTTTCAGACGGAATTTACGACCTTTTCCGACCGTGTGCACAGGGCATTTGAGTGTTAAACAGAAGATTTGGAACAGTGAATACATTGACTTATTAGCGTTATTGCCTTCTTCTAAAGATTTTGCATATAAAATTGTTAAAAGTGATGATAAATATGATGATGATAAAAATATTTTTTTTTTCAAAATCTATATACAATTAGCTTCAAGCATTTTTCATATTTTCTAGTGTTCTTTGTGAAAAGTACCCAGAGAAATGTTCTGGACTTTTCCAACCCACGGACAATATTTTAGAAGCTTATCGTAGATTTGGGGGTTATTCTTGGTTTACTTATTTTTACTTAAATTAAGTGTTCAACCCACTTTACAATGGGGTGTAAAAGATGTGGGTTTGTGGTTAAACGTATTCACCCCACCTAGATCCTTTCCGGCCCCTCCATCCACTAAATATTTTTCTTCTACCACTAACACGCCTTATAAGAAAGGAATTTGCTTTGCATAAAATGACAGCCAGTGTAAATGGTTGCAATCCTGCAGATACAAACATCAATGTGCATTCTGCTCTGGAGCACATCCAGTTGCAAAATGTTTTCATAAACTATCGTCCTCCCATCAACAGTCTAGGGCAGGGATATGCAATTAGCGGACCTCCAGCTGTTGCAGAACTACAAGTCCCATGAGGCATAGCAAGGCTCTCACAGCCACAAGCATGACACCCAGAGGCAGCAGCATTATGGGACTTGTAGTTCTGTAACAGCTGGCGGTCCGCTAATTGCATATCCCTGGTCTAGGGAGTCTACGGGTAAAAGCCAACTCACCAGTGAACATGGAAAACATGTTACCTTGGCTAGCAATTTATCCAGATCGACAGAAGGCAGTTCTTTTAATTGACGTTTTTTTTGCATGGTTTTAAGCTTCCAAAGTTTAGAGGTGTTGGTTGTCAATTTGTAAACAATTTGCCTTCTGTAGAGCAAAATTATTTTATTGTTGCTAGTAAGTTGCTTAAAGAAATATCTGAAGGCAGGATGGTGGGTCCTTTTGATGAACCTCCTTTTGATAATTTCCCCATTAGGTATTGTCTTGAAGGAAGAACCTCAGACTTATAGACTGATCCATCATCTGTCTTACCCTTATGCCGCGTACACACGATCAAACAATCGGGTGCAAAAGTTCGGCAAACTCAAGTCCGCTGGACAATCCCCCCGTGTGCAGCCTCCGGCATAAGTTTTTGACCCGAAAGTACGGCGGACTTAGAAAGTAGTTTTGCACTCCAATCTTCCCGCCGGAATCGCATTTCAGCGGACAATCCGGCCGTGTGAGTGCCAGTCCGCCGTATTTTTGAAATGAATGGACTTTTCCTGCCCGGAGAAAAGTCCGCTCATTCAAGCGGGTCTCCTGGTAGGCGGGGCCCGCGAAGGAGACGTCGCTGGCCCCGCCACCTGGTATGGACTTAAAGGGGAACCCCAACGGCGAAAAAATTGGCGTGGGGGTCCCCCCAGGTCCACATCATACCCTTGTCCGAGTACGCTACCCGGCCGGCCAGTAAAGGGGGGATGAGCGAGCGCCCCCCCCCCTCCTGAGCCGTACCAGGCCGCGTGCCCTCAACATGGGGGGTGCATTGGGGAAGGGGGGCCACGCGGCCCCCCCACCCCAAAGCACCCAGTCCCCATGTTGATGAGGACAAGGGCCTCTTCCCGACAACCCTGGGCATTGGTTGTCGGAGTCTGCGGGCGGGGGGGCTTATCGGAAAATCCGGGAGCCCCCTTTAATAAGGGGGCCCCCGGATACCGGCCCCCCACCCTATGTGAATGAGTATGGGGTACAATGTACCCCTACCCATTCACCTATAAAATAAAGTACAAAAAAAACACAACACACAAGATAAAATAGTTTATTGCACAGCTCCGGGGGTCTTCCGTCTTCGGGGGTCTTCTCGCCGGACTCCTCCGCTATCTTCTTCTAGCTCTTTTGCTAGCGGAGGAGCCCGGCTTTCTTCCTCGCCACCGCCCTTCTTCCGACTTCGGGGGTCTTGTCCCCCCTCTTCGGTTCTTCTGCTGGGCCACCGCGCCTTCTTATAGCTCTTTTACAGGCGGTGTTTACAGCTCTTCTGTCGCCGCCGCCTTCCGTTCTTCTTCTTCTTCTCCTTCTTCTCCTGGAGATGTTGACTCAACGCTCTCTCCGGCCGCATTGCCAGGGACGCGCTGCGCGGCGACTTATATAGGGACAAGGGGCGGGGTCATCGGTTGATGTCACATGGGTTGATGTCACATGGTGACCCCCGCCCCCTTACAATGTCACAGTCCCGAAGGATGCTGGGACTGTCGCCATGTGACATCAACCCATGTGACATCAACCCATGTGACATCAACTGATGACCCCGCCCCTTGTCCCTATATAAGTCGCAGCGCAGCGCATCCCTGGCATTGCAGCCGGAGAGAGCATCAAGTCAACATCTCCAGGAGAAGAAGAAGGAGAAGAAGAAGAACGGAAGGCGGCGGCGCCGGCGGCGCCAGCAGAAGAACCGAAGAGGGGGGACAAGATCCCCGAAGTCGGAAGGAGAGGCGGCAGCGAGGAAGAAAGCCGGGCTCCTCCAGTAGCAAGAGAGCTAGAAGAAGATAGCGGAGGAGTCCGGCGAGAAGACCCCCCAAAGACGGAAGACCCCCGGAGCTGTGCAATAAACTATTTTATCTTGTGTGTTGTGTTTTTTTTTGTACTTTATTTTACAGGTGAATGGGTAGGTGTACATTGTACCCCATACTCATTCACATAGGGTGGGGGCCGGTATCCGGGGGCCCCCTTATTAAAGGGGGCTCACGGATTCCGATAAGCCCCCCCGCCCGCAGACCCCGACAACCAACGGCCAGGGTTGTCGGGAAGAGGCCCTTGTCCTCATCAACATGGGGACAAGGTTCTTTAAGGTGGGGGGCCGCACGGCCCCCCCTTCCCCAAGGCACCCCCCATGTTGAGGGCACGCGGCCTGGTACGGCTCAGGAGGGGGGCCGCTCGCTCGTCCCCCCTTTCCTGGCCGGCCGGGTAGCGTGGGGGACCCCACACCGTTTTTTTTCAGCGTCGGGGTTCCCCTTTAAGTCCATACCAGGTGGCGGGCCTGCGACGTCTCCTTCGCGGGCCCCGCCTACCTGGAGACTTTCCTCCGCGTGTGTGGGCGAGTCCGTTCATTTCAAAAGTAGGGCGGATAGTAGGGCGGACTTAGTACGCCGTATTAGTCCGCTGAAAAGTGCCGTGTGTGGGCAAGTAGCCCGTTCGGAAAGTCCGACTGACAGTCTGGCGGGAAGTCCGCCAGACTAAGTACGTCGGATAGTCGGCTACGTGTGTATGGTTCTTCTTTGAATGATCAGATTGACCAGTCGTTGTCTCCAGTTTCTTATGTGTCTTTTGGGACTGCAATTAATGGTCTTTGCTCTTTAGGCGTAGGATCTTTGTTAGAAAAGGCAGACATTAAGTCTGCTTTTTGCTTCTTCCTATCCATACTGATTGTTTTTGTTCTTTGTGTATTTATTTTCAGAGCCATTATTATATTGATAAGTGTTTGCCCATGGGGTGCTCTCTAGCTTGTTTTTATTTTGAGGCATTTTCTACTTTTTTGGAGTGGGTTGTTAGGCGAGTGACTGGTCCTGAATTTATATTACATTATTTGGATGACTTTTTATTTATGGGTAGTAAAGATGATTGTAAATATTTATTGACTTCATTCATGTTTTAATATTCCCTTGGCTGATGAGAAAACGGTGGGTCCAGTTGCGTGTTTGGATTTCATAAGTGTTACTATTGATATTGAATATGGAATTTCATCTTACTTTGGATAAGATTTTGAGGATTTCTGATTTATTGCTTCATTTTATTAGGCGTAAAAAAGTAACGTTAAAAGAAATGCAATCCTTACTTGATATGTTTGCTTTTGCTACGAGAGTTCTTCCGATTGGTCAAATTTTTTCTAGAAGACTTTACTCTGTTATTTCTGGTTTGAAAAATCCTTCCTCTTATATTAGATTGTCCAGCTGTATTAAGGAAGATATGCTTGTTTGGTTGCAATTTTTACAGAATTTTAATGGTAAGTCTATTTGGCAATTTGAATTTATTTCCAGTTATGATTTTGCCCTCTTTACTGACGCTGCGGGCTCTATCGGTTTTTCTTCTATTTGGAGGACACACTAGTGTGCATCTCGTTGGCCTTCACAATGGATTGTTCAAGGTTTTTGTATAAATTTGGGGTTGTTGGAATTATTTCCTATCATTGTGGCTTTGGAAGTGTGGGGTCAATTTTTTTCAAAATAGACGTTTGCTTGTCAATACTGACAATAGAGGTGTTGTTTATGCAATTGATTGTCAGTGAATAGGCATTTACGGTATTTGGTTTTTAAATGCCTTTATTTCAATATATGGATTAAAGCAAGGTTTATTCCAGGTAAAGAGAATAATTTGTCAGATTCCCTTTTTCAATTCCAGATGGATCGTTTTTATCATCTGATGCCGGAAGCAGATCTGACTGGACTTCCATGCCCCCCTCACTTATGGGACCTGATATAATTTTTGATCATATTCAACATTCACTGGCTAATTCTACGTGGTTAACCACTTCAATACAGGGCACTTTCCCCCCCCTTCCTTCCCAGCCCAATTTTCAGCTTTCAGCGCTCTAGCGCTTTCAGTGACAATTGCGCGGTCATGCTACACTGTACCCAAATGAAATTGTTATCATTTTGTTCGCACAAATAGAGCTTTATTTTGGTGTTATTTATTCACGACTCCGTTTTTTTTTTTTTTTTTTGCGATATAAGCGCAAAAAAAGCGGAAATTTGGGAAAAAAACAATATTTTCTTTTTTCTATTTGAAAAGAAATCCAATAAAATCAAATTTTGTCATAAATTTAAGCCAAAATGTATTCTGCTACATGTTTTTGGTAAAAAAAATTCCGTTAAGTGTATAATAATTGGTTTGTGTGATCACGGACATATGTACGCAAATGATCATGTACATATGTGTGCAGGTGATCACGTACATATGTGTGCAGATAATCATTGGGACATGTGATTTTAGTGGGACATATGTGGGGGACATGTTTTTATTATTAGGGACATGTGTTTTTATTATTTGGGGACATGTATGTTTTGGGGACATGTGTGTTTTGGGGACATATGTGGGGACTGTGTTTTCACTGTGTGGTGTGTTGTGTGTTTACACTACACTGATGATCAGTGAGTAAAAAGCTGTGAAAAGCAGCCCATACTCACTGATCATCAGCCGGCTGCAGCGTTCTGCTCTCCTCTTCTCAGCGGTGACTTCCGTGTGAGGAGAGGAGAGCCGATTGCCTAGCAACCGGCTGTTTGTTTACATCACATGACGGCCGTGATTGGACACGGCCGTCATGTGATCAGGAGGGCCAATCACAGAGCCCTCCTGCCGATCTGAGATGTGCCGTGTCCGGGTGACACGAGCACATCGGGATCGCGCCGCTGCGCGGGCGCGCGCGCGCGCGATCCCGCTGCTCCTGAATGACGTTCCCGAACGTCCTATCAGGAGCAGGCGGCTCCCACCCGGCCGTATATATACATTGGCCGGGTGGGAAGTGGTTAAATTATATTAAATTGTGGAAGTTATGGATTTTGTTTTTAAATTCTCGTGATTTGATCAATTCAACCTTGCTTATTTGCGTTTGGTCATTGTGGCTTGTTAATAAATACTACATTTTTTTACGAGCAATCACCAGAGTGTGGATCATCTTTTCCTCCTTCCTTTGAAAAGGTTGTTTTGTTATTTCTTAGTCAATTAATGCAATATGGATATTCTTGGTCTCATACCAATAAGACGTTATTTGGGGTTTAGTTTTTTCTGAAACTACATTCTTTGCCTCATTGTTTTAGTTTCTTTTCATTGCGGCAAGCACTGAAAGGTTATAAAAAGTCCTCATTTGTTAAAGACAAACGCTTTCCTATCATTTGTTGGACAATTTATGTTCCACCTCTTCGAAAGTTTGTTTTTCTGCATATGAAGCTATTCTTTTTCAATAGTTTTTTTTCTTTGCTTTTCTTTGGAGTTTTACGTATTTCTGAGAGTGTCTCCCCTGCAAAGCATAAGCCCTCAACATTTCGAGTTCAAAATGTCATTGTTGAACATGGGCATTTATGGATTTTTCTTCCTTGTAGTAAATCAGACGTTTATGGCAAGGGTCATTGGATTTATTTAAATCAATCCTCGTTGCATGATTTTTGTCCCGTTTGGCTTTTGACACAATATTTAGTGATTCACCCTAAGATTAATGATATTTTCTTTGTTCACAGAGATGGTTCTCCACTGATCAAATATCATTTTAACTGTGTTTTTTCGAAAATTTTTAGAATCCCTTAATTTAGGCCATATGCCATTCACATCGCATTCTTTTTGAATTGGTGCTGCCACTGCTGCTGCAAAAATTGTTTTAATTCTGATTTTATTAAAAATTAGGTAGATAGTTCTGATTCTTACAAATTGTATATATGTCCCAACTCTTTTGTTTCATTTTTATTTTAGATTTTCATCCATCTATTGTTTGGATTCTCTGCCACTCTTTTGTTTATTGGGCCCAGAAGAGGGCTTCTGCACGGTGTTATACTTCAAATTAGAATCTGGGTTCTTCTTTTCATGTTTTTTGGAGTGGCTGAAGAGGAATGAGGTTGGACTATTTTATTTTTGATTTTTTTAGATTGCTTAACTGTTGTCCGCAACCTCATTCTACATTTAGGTGGCAACGATATTGGTCAGGTTAGGACTTTAGATTTAATTGTTAACATTCAAAGCACCATTAGAATTGTCTTAAATTGTCCTTTCCTGATTTGATTATAATTTTTTTCAGAAATAATTCCTATGCTCCGATGGCTGGAATCTTTCTTTTTGTGCAAAAATAGAAATATTCATAAATTCTTAGTTAAGCCTTATGGATTTTCTTTTCAACACCTAGATTTGGAGGGTGGTTTGCAAGGGCTTTACCATGCTGATGGTATTCATTTATCAGATATTGGTCTAGACATTTTCAACAACGGTTTCCAGACTTGCATTGAAAAAGCCACGGGCTGAGGTTAGGTGACAGTAAGTATGCTTTACATACTTCCTGTCGGTTGGGAAATATGTTTTTGTTATTGATATAATACAATTTCATTCAGCCTGAGCCGTAGTGGCTAAATTGTTTTTGGTAAAGTGATATTATAAGATGTTTTAATATATTTTGGTAAAAGTTATATATTAATATATTAGTTTAAAGCAATAAAACAGCTGCGGACTATAATATCCAATAAAATTGTTTGTTAAATCTTGCAATGTTTGTCTGGAATCAATTTATTTAAAAATAAATAAATTAAAAAAATGACTGCCTGCTGCCTTCTATCCCATGTGGGAAAAAGGGGGGTAAGAACCTTTTTCATAGGCCCCACCTTTCCTCATGGGATCTGAGACAGTGGCTTTAAATTATTAGAATATCAGTTTTGAAATTTGCTACATTTCAATTGGACAAAAAAGATAGCCAGTTAGAATATTATAAAATATGAATTTGAATATAATTGGTCCATTTAAATACATTTCTCCACCAGTAAACGATTTATATCAAAAAGGTACCCCTATAAATAAAGATCATTAATAACAAATTTTTGACAGTTGGCAAGAACTAAAGACAACTCCCCACCCCCCACTCCCTTGTCGCAGCTTTTTATGTGGTTTAATACAATATCATTCAGCCTGAGCTATAGTGGCTAGGTTGTATTCTTTTCTGTGTTATTATTTCTCTCCTTGTATGGGGAAAATGGTTTTGTTATTGATATAATACAATTTCATTCAGCCTGAGCCATAGTGGCTAGGTTGTATTTGGTAAAGTGATATTATAAGATGTTTTAATATATTTTGGTAAAAGGTATATATTAATACATTCGTTTATACCAATAAAACAGCCACGGCCTATAATATCTAATAAAATTGTTTGTTAAATCTTGCAATGTTTGTCTGGAATCAATTTATTTAAAAAATAAATAAAATGTATTGCCTGCTGTCTTCTATCACACAGTGGTGGTGTTGCAGTGGTTGAAGTAGGGGAAATCCGCTTATGGGCAGATATTGTACAGACATTGTGTTTTACTATGTATAATGAATAGGCTTTTGTTGGTAGATTATTGTGCTTCTGTTCAATGTAGCCCCTTGTGAGTAGTCTACATAATGATATGGTATTTGCATTTTGGTCAGAAGTGTTTTCATTCTGTCTTAGCTGTCTGTGTAATATCGATACTATTGGAGGTTTTATACTCCTTGGTTTCATTTTCTAAGTATCCACAGGCTAGCCACTGCGCATGCGCGCACCTTTGATTTTGAGTTAGGCTTTGATGTCTCTACAGCATTTGCGCGGTATGTGGCGGCGCTGTTCAATCACGCTGTATGGAAAGCCTTACACATTATGCAGGATGACACGTCCCACTCTGGCCGCCGGGTTGTGTGCTTTCACAGCTGATTGAATACAGCAATTATCTGGCAGCTTTTGCGCCACTATTTCTTCCTATTTAAGGCTGATAGTGCTAGCAGTAATTGTTGTGGCTTGATCTAAGGGAAACATTGCTAGGTAAGTCTAAGTGAGTGGACTGTGATAGCGATTTTGATTATCCTTGTCAGCGTCATTTGGGTGGGCTATGTAACTACAGAATATTTGCATTTATATTTACTTTCTAGACATCTTTGCTGATATTGTTGCCAGTGAATGTTGATTATATCTGCACTGTGCCATCGCATGGTAACTGATGTCAATCCTCACACTGGTCTATTGGTAAGTCCGCAATTGATTGCTGTTCATAACTTGAACAGCTCCTTTAATTAGCTGATTGGCGATTAATACGATTTTTCTGATAATATATTATGACCTCTAATTTTAGATCTCAGGCTATCCACTGCTTTTTCTGTGAAGGATATCTAAGGTTCCAACAAGCTACTTCTCCGTTGACTCTTACTTACCATCAAGGTATTTGACTTTGTTTGTCCTTTTGATTTAGTGACCCTTACGGTTAGATAGAAAATGTTACCATCTGATATACAGCTCATCTCATGTTTGTTATACTCTATAGGAGTTAATTAGATAACTAGCCAGATTGAATGATACTTCATACTGGTTATTAACCCTTATCCCGGTGTCATGATTCTAGGGTATACGTCTGCCCAGTAAGTAGTGTATTATTATGGTTATGATTGTGTAAGCTACTGTTACTATTCTGATTTTCATTTTGTCTTATAGAATGGGGCATTTAGATTTATTGGTTGATTGATCTGGGGAGGATGTTGCTGATCTAGATGCCTTTTGGATAGCACATGGCATGTTACATGTATGAGGGCTCTCTCTGATATGTGAGTGGCACTCCTAGTACACAGTTCCCCATATTATATATGGGGACTATATTATTAAATGGTTTGCTGCATTTCATAACCGTTGTTGAAACATGATGTGTTCCTTCTTTTTCTTCTACACAGAATCCCTCTGCTTACATCTGTTGACGTCCTCCCATGCCCGAGCGGTCTGCATGCCCCCTGCAAGGCACACGCAGTGTGCTCTGTGATCAGCGAGTCTATGAGACTCGCTGGATCACAGATCGGAGTAAGGGGTCGATCCGAAACCCTTACCACGTGTTCAGCCAATGGCAGCTGATCATGTGATGTCAACAGAGCCAATAATCGGCTATTTTTTCTTCTTGCGCTGTCAGTGTGAGGAGGAAAAAAAACGCAGATCACTTGCGGCTGTGAGAGGGACATCATTCCCGATCATGGCGAGCTGCTGCCAGATCCTCAGTGTCCACCTGTACCCCCTGCCAGTGCCACCTAGCAATAGGCAACAGTGCCTCCTACCAGTGCCCACCAGCGCCACCCATCAGTGCCCACAGTGCCACCCATCAGTGCCCAAGGTACCACCTATCAGTGCTCACAATCAGTGCCTCAACAACAGTGCTGTCAGTGCCCATCAGTGTCACCTACCATGCGCCCATCAGTGCCGCCCATCAGTGCCCAGCAGTGCCACCTATCAGTGCCCATCAGTGCCATCTATCAGTGGTACCTATCAGTGCCCATCAGTACCACCCATCCGTGCCACCCATCAGTGCCTCCAAACAGGGCTCATCAGTGCCATCTTATCGGTGGCCATCAGTGCCACCTTATCTGTGCCCATCAGTACTGCCTTATCTGTTTCCATCAGTGCAGCCTATCAGTGCCCACCAGGGCCACCTCATCAGGGCATATCAATGAAGGAGAAAAATTACCTGTTTGCAACATTTTATAACAAACTATTAAACATGATTTTTTTTTTTTTTACTTTTCCATCTTTTTGTGTTTATATAGAAAAAAATTAAAATCCCAGCTTTGATTAAATACCACCAAAAGAAAGCTCTATTTTTGGAAAAAAATTATAAAAATTTAATTTGGGTACGGTGTTGTATGACCGAGCAATTGTCATTCAAATTGCGTCAGCGCTGAAAGCTGAAAATTTGTCTGGGCAGGAGGGGGGTTTAAGTGCCCAGTAAGCAAGTGGTTAAGGTCCCGAAGAAGCATAAAGGGAAATGTTGCCCCCTCTGACCTAGCAGTAATAGGGATCCAATAAGTCATATACATTATATGGTTATATCAATGAGAACTCAAGTGAATTTCATAAGATTATGTAGTGTTCCTTTTCTGGTATCAGTAAAGTCCACTCAAATTGTCCTATATCTTTTACACTGTAAAGTAGAGTGATCATGTTAAAGATGCCTAGCATAGCCCAGAATAACCCACCCCAGAGTAGGCCATTTATGGGACCTTTGGTTGGCACTCAATGAGGAAGGAAACATGGAAGACATAACTTCCACCACACCACCCTACCCCCCTGCCTTCAAGCAAAGAGTTCAAGTTTGTCAGGGCTGGCTTAGCCCTTCCTTCTCTGGGCTGGCTGCTCAGCTGTCGGCTAATTGTCAGCTCTCATCTCTCTCCACAGTTACCAGCTGTTCCTGATCCTGCTCGTCTGACCTGCCTACTTAAAGCTGTCCAGCTCACTTCATCTCTGCCTTTGCCTTGGTCACATTGCAAGAAACCATCCCCTGCGGTTCTGTTTAAAGACTGGCTTGCTGACATCCCTTCTGGCTCCTTATCCTGCTTGCTGTTGCTCCACTTGGATCCCTGACTTCTGGCCTGGCTAATTACCCGATCTGGTTATTGAACTCTGGACTGGCTGACTACTCGATCCAGTTACTGGACTCTGGCTATGCTTTGACTATGCTTACTCTATTTACCTTTTTACCTGACCATAAGAATCTTACATTCTTGCTAAGCGCCTCTCTCCCAGAAGGGCGTGATGGGCTCTTTTCTTGTTGAGTTTTAATTACATTGTCTCATTCTTACCCGGTACTAAAAATGTAAGGGCTAATGCTTTGTCACAACAATTTTCCTCCACTTCCATGTCGGAGTTGGTTCCGGTACCTGTGATTCCTCTTGATCGTATATTTGCTAAGGTTCCCACCAGTCTTACTTCTCCTTTGGGTGACAAAATTCTTGCTTCTCAGGTCCATGCTCCTCCTGATAAACCTTGTGACCGCTGCTTTGTCCCAGAGAGTCTCCGTACTGCTGTGCTCCAGACTTACCATTCTCCCAAGGCAGCTGGCCATCCTGGGAAGAATCGACTCATTTAGGCCATTTCCCAACAATTCTGGTGGCCTAATCTACATGCTGATGTTATTGCCTTCGTAGCTGCCTGTTCCATGTGTGCTCAGAGTAAGACTCCACGACACCTTCCAGTGGGCCTCCAGTGGAGAGAGGCCCTGAATTCACCTGTCAATGGATTTCATTGTGGAGTTGCCCAACTCCCAAGGCAACACTGTTATCCTTATGGTGGTTGACTGGTTCTCAAAGATGTGTCATTGTATTTCACTTAAGAAGTTGCCTACTTCTAAGGAAATGGCTTCCATTTTTGCTCCAGAGATCTTTCGCTTACATGGGCTACCAAAGGTGATTGTCTCGGACAGGGGCAGTCAGTTTGTCTTCAGGTTCTGGCGAGCCTTTTGTGCGCAATTGGGAATCCAGCTTGCTTTCTCTTCTGCATATCACCCGCAGTCTAATGGGGCCACAGAGCGAGCCAATCAGTCCTTGGAGCAATTCCTATGTTGCTATATTTCTGACCACCATAACAACTGGTCAGACCTATTACAATGGTCAGAGTTTGCTCACAACAGTGCCTTAAATTCTGCCTCCCAATTGTCTCCATTTATGGCAAATTATGGTTTACAACCTTCCATGTTGCCTGACTCGTTTGTTTGACAGAGTATTCCTGCGTTAGAGGAGCATCTCCGTGGTCTTCGTTTCACTTGGGTACAAGTCCAGGAGGCTTTGCGTCATGCTAATGATAGGTACAGACTCCTTGCTGACCACAGACGCCTGCCTGCGCCTTCCTACCAGGTTGGGTACAGGGTCTGGCTGTCATCTCGCAACCTCCAACTTCGAGTTCCCTCACTGAAGTTTGCACCTCGGCTTATTGGGCCTTTCCGTATCCTTCGCAGGATTAACCCAGTGGCTTACGCGTTGGACCTTCCTCCTAGTATGCGCAGCTCAAATGTGTTTCATGTCTCCTTATTGAAGCCGTTGGTCTGCAACTGATTTACCGCTTCAATGCCACATCCTCACCCTATTCAGGTTGAGAACCATGAGGAGTATGAGGTACAATCCATTGTTGACTCCCATAGGTTCGGTGGGTGCATACAGTACCTGGTGCATTGGAAGGGGTACGGTCCGGAGGAACGCTCCTGGGTTTCATCCTCGGATGTATATGCTCCTGTCCTCCTCCGCGAGTTCCATAGATGTTTTCCCCTCAAGCCTGGTGGCCCTCTGAGGGAGAGGGGTCATTGAGGAGGGGGTACTGCCAGGGCTGGCTTAGCAACTTCCTTCTCTGGGCTGCCTGCTCAGCTGTTGGCTAATTGGCATCTCTCATCTCTCTCCACAGTTACCAGTTGATCCTGATCATGCTCGTCTGACCTACCTACTTAAAGCTGTCCAGCTCACTTTATCTCTGCCTTTGTCTTGGTCACATCGCAAGAAACCCTCTCCTGCGGTTCTGTTTAAAGACTGGCTTGCTGACATCCCTTCTGGCTCCTTACCCTGCTTGCTGTTGCTCCACTTGGATCCCTGACTTCTGGCCTGGCTGATTTCCCGATCGGGTTATTGAACTCTGGCCTGGCTGACTACTCGATCTGGTTACTGGACTCTGACTATGCTTTGACTACGCATACTCTATTTACCTTTTTATTTTTTATTAATGTAGCGCCAGCTCTTAAAGAGCACGCACTATGTTTTTGAAATTTAAGGTTACACCTGAACTGCAGTTTGGTTTGGGTACAATTGTTCTAAATGTGGGCCTCAGCATCAGTCTGACTGGACTATAGGATGTTCAGCCTGGCCACAGGGGGCACTGTCTCTTCTGGCAGGCATGGAACCACAGTGGTTGGGTGCTTTAAGGTTACCTTCTCTCAGAGCCTGCCCAGTGGGAGTGTCACTCTTGCTGTGCTTTCTGAGAGAGGGTACTTAAATGCGGATGTCACATGGTTTGGGGTTCTGGTCCAGAAGTATGTTCTGACTCCATGGTCCTGGTCCTCCTGACCAGTCCCCAGGAAGGCTATGGCCTGGGGTGCGGATCAACCCAACTTACTGTCTCGGGGGTTGGCTAGCCCGAAGCAAGGAAACTAAAGAAGGATTCCGAGGTGTTCAGTGCCGTCTCCGGGAGTTGGAGAGGCCCAGTACCTTCGTAACTATCCAGGGGAGGACTCTTCAGAAGAAGGCCATATATGGGTTTGCTTCTTAGCAAGAGCCTGATGAGGCTGAAGTACCTAAGTGAATCCAGTCTCATGGGTATCGCCAAACTGGTTGAAAGATCCAGGTATCACACGAGTGTTCCACAAGTTTTAGTTTCCTGCATGTTCTACAACAACGTCTGTGACAGAGACTTATTATTCCTATATGTACTACAACAACGTCTGTAGCAGAGACTTGTTCCTAAGTTAAGCAACTTGTTGGCTGCTAGGCCTTGTGAGAGAGGGACTATCCAACTTGAGTGAACATGCAGTTGTGAATGGCTATTCTCTGGATTTAGTCAAAGTAAGCAAGTCCTTCATTATTGACTTTGACATTAAGAGTACCTGAACTTTCTTCCTAACCCTCTGATCCTATTTTAAGAGACTGTTCGTTGACTACATTTTTTGCAAATAAAAATCCCTTTATGTGGATCTGTCGTCAGTCTCTAAAGTTACTGGGCCATCTACCATGGGAAACCCCTAGACACAAATCGAGCAGAAGAAGGTAACGGTAAGCCCAATCAAACCAGCGGCTCCTTCAGGGGTTAGTGCTACATTAATAAACAAGTGTGATTTAATTGTACTTCTGTCTCAGTCTGGTTCATGGTTTCTGACAAAGATTCACCAGAAACAAGATACAAGGCAAGGTTGTCCAAGGGATCAGGAAGGGAGCTGTTCAGCATCTGAGGTGGAACAGTGAGAAGAGCTACAGCCAGACACAGCAGAGGTCGCAGGTTCCTACCTGAACCCTCAAACAGGGAGTGCAAGAGGCTATTACCAAATCTAATTCAGGTCCTTACACTGCCTGCATTTAAAAATAAATGTAATTATGTATTATTAATTAAAGTTCTGCATTAATGTGTTTCTTTTATAGACATATGCGTAGAGTTCATCTTTAACCTCTACTTGTTCTTTAAAACATGCCCCATCCAATAAATATCTCCAGGTGATAACATACTATGCCTAGTTGCCCTTCTTGAACTACATATCTTTTCATCTTTTTTTTAAGTAGATTATTTGCACTTACACATGCCGTTCACACATGCTGTTCTCTGTTCTATTACTCTATTTACATTAGCATCAAAAATGCTGATGAGTTCTAACCTCTAATCTATCTCTGCTGGGTTTAAAGGCTAACTTTTTATTTCCTTTTACAAAATAATCTACAAATGTTCACATGTGTGGAAGTGTAAAGTCTATAAGTGAACACTGTACAATATAATGAGTTATAATGTCATTGACCTAGCTCGTAAAAATAAAAAGCATACATCTATTTAATATTCTGGACCTATGTAGTTGTCCAATGAATTTTAATGGAAACACAACAAAAGGAAAGACTGGAGGCGGCCGGCTGCACTTTCAACCTGATCAAAGTTTCATCTTAAAAAGGAAGCAGGGAGTAAGAAACAAACAGAAGAATAGAATGAATCGAGGAATGCATTGTATCCCCTTTGCACTACGGAACAGGAAAGACAGAGAAAGAAAACTGGTTCTCCTAAAGAGGAATGACTAAAGAGTGAAAGGATGCAGAACAGCAATTACTTGATGCAGGATATGGTTTAACCACTTCAGCTCCGGAAGATTTGGCTGCTCAATGACCAGAGCAATTTTTGCAATATGGCACTGCGTTGCTTTAACTGACAATTGCGCGGTTGTGTGATGCTGTACCCAAACAAAATTGACGTCCTTTTTTCCCACAAATAGATCTTTTGGTTATATTTGATCATCTCTGCGGTTTTTATTTTTTGTGCTATAAATAAAAAAAAGCAACAATTTTGAAAAAACACAATATTTTGTACTTTTTGCTATATCCAGAATTATTTTTTTTTAAAAGCTAATTTTTTTCTCAATTTAGGTTGATATGTATTTTTCTATATATTTTGGTAATAAAAATCACAATAAGCGTATATTGATTGGCTTACGCAAAAGTTATAGCGTCTACAAAACAGGGGATAGATTTATGCCATTTTTATTATAATTTTTTACTAGTAGTTGACACATTTTTGGGACGATTGACAATTATACAGTAATCAGTGCTCTAAAAATGCACTGATTACTTTATAAATGTCACTGGCAGGGAAGGGGTTAACACTAAGGGCGATCAAGGGGTTAATTGTGTTCCCTGACTGTGTGTTCTAACTGTAGGAGGAGGGGACTGACTAAAGGAGATGACAGATTGTGGTTCCTAGCTATTAGGAACTCACGATCTGCATCTCCTCTCAGAACAGAACATTGATTTGTGTGTTTACGCACACGCATCCCTGTTCTGCCTCTCGTGCCCACAATCGCTCATGACACGAGCATTGGCACCCCTGCATTGCAGCGGGCGCGCGGTATAGCTAAGACGGCTAGCGGGAATGTGCCGACCTGCTGCAGTATAATGACAGTGGCTGATTGGCAAGTGGTTAATAAAATTAATGCAATATAAAAGGTGTGGGGGGGGGGGGGGGGGGGATAAAAGTATAAATAACCTGTCAAGATAAAATAGTAAAAATGAGAACATAAAAATGCAAATGCAAAATCACTGAATGTAAAGAGATAATAAAACATGATTTTTTAATTTGTTATTATTAACAGAGATGAACAAACATTGAATTTATCTCTTCCAAGATTTGTTTCTGTCGTAAATTATATACATTTTCACTATGAGCTGTAATGAAGATTAAAATAAGTGGAAGCCATAACTGAATGACATTTAGTATGCTTAAAGGGGAGTTCTGCTTAAAAAAATAAAAAAAAAAGTCAGCAGTTCCAAATACTGCAGCTGCTGACTTTTAATAATTGGACACTTACCTGTCCCAGGGTCCACTCATCTCCCCCTATGCTCGGCAGCGCCAGCATTTTAAATGTGGGCGCACGGCTGTGGCTTCACAGCTGGGCAACCACTGCGCATGCGCGAGCCGCTCTGCGTGCCGTGACTGGCCGTGCAATCACCTGGGACCTGTCACGTGTCCCATATGATTACCTAGAGGGAGCGGGGAGAGGTTATCTCCCTTCCTGCGTCAAGGGAAGTGACGTCAGGAACCCAGACACCGAAGGAGGCAGATTACGAGGGACCCCCTAGCAACAGGCATTAAAAAGGTGAGTAAAAAAAATTTACAATTTTTTTTTTTTCATGCACATTAATGATTTTTTTTGTATGGAACTCCACTTTAAGCACTGTGTATCAAAAACATTTGAAATGGTGTACGTTTAACCACTTGCCGACCTCTCTATAGCCAAAAGAACAGAACCCCCCCGGGACATGCAGTCGGCAAGCTCTGTGATCGATGTGTCCTTTTGAACACAGCTAATCACGGATCAAGGTAAAAGGCCAATCACAGCAGCCCTTTGCCATGTGTCCAATCACAGCTGATCCCATGTAAGCAAATGCCGGTTATCTGCATTTTCTTTCCTCAGCACTGACATTGTGGGAGGAAAGGAAAGCCAATAACCGTCAATCTTGTGACAGTACACATTTGCACTGGTAATCAGGGCAATGATCATAAGTACCCTTATTATAAGTGCAGCCTATTAGTGCCCATCATTGCAGTATGTCAGTGTCCATCAGTGCCGCCTATCAGTACCGCCCTATCAGTGCAGCCTCATCAGTGCCTATCAGTGCAGCCTCATCAGTGCCTATCAGTGCAGCCTCATCAGTGCCTATCAGTACAGCTTATAAGTGCCGCCTCATCAGTGCAGCCCACCAGTGCCCATCAGTGCAGCCTATCAGTGTCCATCAGTGCAGCCTCATCAGCGCACATCAGGGCAGCCTCATCAGCGCACATCAGTGCAGCCTCATCAGCGCACATCAGTGCAGCCTCATTAGTGCATGTCAGTGATGAAGAAATTACTTATTTGGAAAATGTTAAAACAGGAACAAAGAAAACATTTTTTTTCAAAATGTTTGGTCTTTTTTATTTGATGAGAAAAAATAAAAAACTCAGTGATGATTAAATACCACCCCAAAAAAGCTTTACAGGCATACCCCACTTTTAAGTACACAATGGGGTTTATTTTCTAAAGCTGGAAAGTGCAATATCAGGCTCACTTCTGCACCCAGCTTGTTCAATTAAGCTTTGGTAATAAAACCTGGAAGCTCATTGGTTTCTATGCAGAAGTGAGCCTAATTTTGCACTTTCCAGCTTTAGTAAATAAACCCCATTGTGTATTTAAAAGTGGGGTATGCCTGTATCTGTCCCCAAAAAAATGATAAAAATTTCATATGGGTACATAGTGTTGCATTAATGTGCAATTGGTCAGGAAGGGTTTGAAAGTGGTTAATAAAATTTTGTCATTCTTTTGTAATTATTTGTTTTACTGCTGATCTCTTGCAACCAGTTTGCAGCCTCTTTCTGTCTACAGCAATAACTGGAAATTAGAAACATGCTCCATATTTCCACAGAGCGTCAGGTGGCAATTTGCTATGTGACCACGTTGGACTTGACCAAATGACCCTGAGCCAGACCAAACCAGGTCACCACAGAGCAGCTGTAGTGTGAAGACTTGATTGAAGTTTAACTTTTTACACCCTCTATAATTTTTAGTGTGATGCACAGGGTGGGCAATCTGCTGCAGGTGTGAATATAATCCTATCGACTCCCCAACTACAGATCGCAAATGCAGTTCATTTGTCTGCATCTAATCACATGGTAGCTCAGTACAATGTAATCTGGTGCAGTGTGTTTTTCAAAGGTAGTGCATGCACTACTTTTGGTGCATTCCAATGTGACTTCAGTCAATCCAAATGAATGGGCTGAAAATCACACTGCACTGAGTCGCATAGGAATCATACAGAACTGTGGACCACGTTCCCGTGGGCTTTAGGTCTGAACCAACCCTAAAACAGAGCATCACACCACCCCTCAAATTCCATTCACAGCTGAGCATTTTGTAGCTCGAAACTTAACACCTAAGCATAGTATTGCTTGAATTTTGAAGCTTATTGCTTGAAAAAGTACATGAGCTTTAAAATGCTGAAAAATGACCAGCTCTCAGCAGACACCAGCCTGCACCTTAAAAGTATACAGTACCTCATTAGCATGTGTCAAGTGTGAAAAGTCCCTCAAGGTGTTTTTTCCCAATGGAACAGTGGACTATGCCAGTGACAATTC
Organism: Lithobates pipiens; assembly: GCF_037356315.1. Classification (NCBI taxonomy): domain Eukaryota; kingdom Metazoa; phylum Chordata; class Amphibia; order Anura; family Ranidae; genus Lithobates; species Lithobates pipiens. The sequence continues at coordinate 80,298,697 of NW_027507748.1, forward strand.
AGATAAGAAATTTGGAGAGTGGAAAAGAGCATTGGTACCCTATAACATGAAGTGCCTTATGAGGGACCCTCCTTGCCAGGTATTATTATAGAGAAAGCGTCAGATTTTAAAATATTGAAAATGACTTTTGAAATGACTTAACGTGTTAAATCTAATGACATTTTAGTAACTGGGATACTTCTGAAGAAGGAGGTAGGAAAAACTCACCTGAATGCACATCTAGAAAAGTCTAAGGATGGGTGGATTTTTTGAGGGCAAATACAAAAAATACTGTTTCATTCTTTACTAGTAAAGATTGAGAACTCTAATTTCTAAGAATTTTGTGCATTAGAGGCTGTTTTTGTTGACATTTCACCAAAGGCAACATTCACAATTTTATGGCAAACTAAATTTTACTAAACTATCTCTACCCAATTGTGTTTTTTCAAAGGACCCTGCTAATTTACTTTTCTAGACAATTTCATTAGTTGTGTTGTGGTTTACTTGGGGGATTGGGCATGTAAAAAAAAAATTAGGATCTCCCCAAAGGGAAATAAACATTGCTCACTAAAAAACAGAGATTGATAACATGATGAATAAAAATATACCTGGCTTGAGGAGAGAAGTCTGAGCAGTGTCTGGGGTCCGTTACAGAATAAAGTGGTTTTTCAAGATGTCCCGATAACTGACAGTTGAGTCATGTAGCCAGTAAACTGAGAACATTCTTTTGGATGAATGTGACCCAGAATTTTTTTTTTCAAAGGGTTTCCAATGAGAATGAGAATTTATACAAAACACAATGAAAACTGCAAGAAAAAATGTACATACTGTACCTACATTGTGTGAAAACATTTCTGGTGTGTACCTGGTCTAGAGAAGAAAAGCAAGTTGTGATCAAAGTCTCCTCCTTCTCTGGAAACTCCCAAAACCCACTTCTTAATGACCATGTTATTAATTCAACTGGCCTGAAACATTTCACACAATTGAACGATTTTTTTGCCTTGCCATTCAAGTAGTCAGCTATTGTACTTCTAACTTCATAATTTCTATAACTCATTAAAAATAAGAGGCGACGTTCATCGTCCCCTTACTATTTCTGAGATTTTTTTCTGACAAACCATCTTACATTGTGGAATGGAAAAGGGAGTTAGGCATCACTTTTACGGAGGAAGAAGTTTGTGAATCCTCTATATGGACCTATAAATCTTGCGTTGTGAGTAAAATATTGAAACGATGCAACAAAGTTATCACAAGATGGTATCGCTGTCCTTGGATATTACATAAAATATTTCCAATAACATCAGATCAATGTTGGTGATGCCTATCTCATGTACCCACCATGCAACATATATGGTGGAGCTGCCCTGCTTTGTGCCCGATTTGGGACAGTGTTTTTAAAATATAGAGCACCTTTGCCTCCGAGACAGTATCCCAAACCCCCCCAAATAGCATTGCTATCTATGTTCCTAGACGTGTGTTGGCACACATGCTGCTGCACAGATGCTTTTTTGAATTTATGACTTTTTGAAGGATGGCACTGGTTATAGTGGAGAGATTTACAGCCAGCAGCATTTTTTGTTTTATATGTAAGTGCACTGTTTTTAAAATAAAACGGTTGAGACCAGATTACATTGTGAGGAATCTTTCTGTTTTTTACCCATTTTAACTCTGAGGATTCATCCATCCATCCCATCTGAGATGGTGAACTGGATCATCTTGTCACCATAAGGGGAACACGGTGATGCTGGCGGGGGAACATTTCCAGATTTCCATCTGAGGATCAGAGATCCCAATAAGCGCTGAATGATCTTGCTGAGTAAGGAAGATGACTGGTGATCTGGTAAGCTCCATTTGATTTATGGTGAAGGTTTCACAACGGTGAATGTCTGAGCGCTGCGCTGTCCAGGATCGATCTATCCAGTGTGGGACACTGGCATGTATGACTTGTTTGCACAGGAGCATTTTACTGATCAATTTATGAATTTTGCACTTTATGAATATAATATATTTTGCACTTTTAGATAAGGACATTTTTTGATTGAATAATATTTTGATTGGATTTTCTGTTCACTTCAAAGGTTTTATCATATATGGTGTTTTGCACATGGTAATTTTATTTAGCGCTGCACTTTTAGGACATACAGTATATCTATGTTCCCAGAACCTGTCTCGTAAGTTGAGAAGGGGATTTTCTGTTTTTTCTTAGTGGCCACCAGGGCGATAATTCCAAGACATTGGAAATCTCACTAAAATTCCCTCAATAATAGATTTGTTAACTGTATTAAACAAGCTTATGAGAATGAAAGAATTATGGGCGCAGCTACACATTTTCAAGGTGTATGGCTCCCCTGGATATTTTTTTATGGAAAAATCTGATTTTTCAACCTTAATATCTTAAAACTCTTTCATGTGACCATAAAAGCCATTCTCCCTTTTTCCTTATAGATTATTTGACGTTTTGTCGATAGGCCCAAGTCGCCCCTTTTCATGGTAATCTACGTTAACCTACATGGACTGATCCCCAAATTTATTAAGGGTACAATGGGCATTATTTTACATTTTCATGATCTTAACTGTGCTCTTTCTTTTTTCTTTCTTTCTGTCCACAGGGCCCTTAGGTATAGTAAAAATACAAATATGCTAAAATCTCATTTAAAAAAAAAGCCAAATAAGTTCAAAAAGTCAAGAGCAAATTAGTTTTTTTTATCTTCAAGCTGACAGGTGCTGAAGTGGCACCCCTGATGAGGTAACCAAATCTGGAGAGAAATAAAAATATTTTTTGGCAGATACGACAAGTTACATGGGCATTTCAACTGTGAGTTTAGATTATTTCTGCAAATTAGCTTTACAGTAAATCTAAACCTAGGAACAAATACATCTTGCATCTTGCAGTGTTTTGATGTGGTAGCTGCAATCATTTTTTTAGGCTATGTACATTTACTGCAACTACGAAATAATACTTGTTGATCCTGCCAGAAATACAGTGTATTTGTTATTTCACATGGACTGAATCATGCCCCTCAGCCATTCCCAAGAAGTTTTGTATTTTTTGAATGAATACAATGTAGTAAATGTGTAGGCAAATCTATGTTATGATTCATGGTTAACTTGTGAGCCTAAATTGGGCCAGAATTTACTGCAGGTCAGGCTGAATGACTCATACAGGCATGTCTCTAATGCCTCCCTCTTGGCCATTCCCCGGGCAGTGGGCCTGGCAGGGTGGCTGAATCAGCTCTTAAATATGGATGAGTCATGCCAGCAAGGGAGACAGGTGGAAGATGGAGTGCTGAGGAGACTGTTGGTGGCCTTGGAGGGGAGCCTCTGGTCTGGGGGGTAGGCTCTACCTCAGGCAGGAGCTTTAGGGGATCTTTAGGCTTTAGGGGATCCTGACAGCAGTGTGGTTTGGAAGGAATCTTGCCTAAGGAGCAGCAGGGAGCAAGGAGACAGTGTGAGTACATCAGCAAACCTAGGGATTCACAAGGGGAGAGACTGACAAATGTAGCAAGCCTTTCAGGAAAACAGCATTGTGTTTAACCTTTCCATTCACTTGCCCTGGGAGATCTTCAGAGCAGCCAGGTGGACTGGTGAAGAAGCAGCCAGGTGTGCTGGTAGTTCCTGCAGGCAATAAAGCTGGGATCAGTGTCCACAATGGAGCCTACACCACTTTGTGCTGCATTCTAAGGGACTGAGAGTTCCTATTCCTTAAGATGTTTTTGCATTTTTGAGTATCAGAGACTAGTGATGGACGAACTTCCGACGGGACGTTTCGCGAACGCGAAACGCGAACGGACACAAACGTTCGCGAAAACGACCGTTCGCCGCGGGCTCCATTGACTTCAATGGGAGGCGAATTTCGCAAACCTTTAGGTCGAATTTGCGGCCACGGGGTAATTATTAGGGGGTAGCACGTAGTCCCACCACCTGGACAATAGCATAATACATGTATGAGGTGAATTTGGGATCGATAACTACAAGCATTTTTTTTTTATTTGGGAAATTGTTCTGACAATTCAGGACTATGGAGCTAATGAAGGCAATGGAGGAGAGGGAAGGTCAGGGACCAGGGTAGGCAAACAAGAGGGTGCAGGAGATACAGAGCACTGACAGCAGCACCGTAATACAGAGCACTGACATCAGCACCGTGACATACAGCGCTGACAGCAGCTCCGTGACATACAGCGCTGACAGCAGCTCCGTGACATACAGCGCTGACAGCAGCTCCGTGACATACAGCGCTGACAGCAGCTCCGTGACATACAGCGCTGACAGCAGCTCCGTGACATACAGCGCTGACAGCAGCACCGTGACATACAGCGCTGACAGCAGCTCCGTGACATACAGCGCTGACAGCAGCTCCGTGACATACAGCGCTGACAGCAGCTCCGTGACATACAGCACTGACAGCAGCTCCGTGACATACAGCGCTGACAGCAGCTCCGTGACATACAGCGCTGACAGCAGCACCGTGACATACAGCGCTGACAGCAGCTCCGTGACATACAGCGCTGACAGCAGCTCCGTGACATACAGCGCTGACAGCAGCTCCGTGACATACAGCGCTGACAGCAGCTCCGTGACATACAGCGCTGACAGCAGCTCCGTGACATACAGCGCTGACAGCAGCACCGTGACATACAGCGCTGACAGCAGCTCCGTGACATACAGCGCTGACAGCAGCTCCGTGACATACAGCGCTGACAGCAGCTCCGTGACATACAGCACTGACAGCAGCTCCGTGACATACAGCGCTGACAGCAGCTCCGTGACATACAGCGCTGACAGCAGCACCGTGACATACAGCGCTGACAGCAGCTCCGTGACATACAGCGCTGACAGCAGCTCCGTGACATACAGCGCTGACAGCAGCTCCGTGACATACAGCGCTGACAGCAGCTCCGTGACATACAGCGCTGACAGCAGCTCCGTGACATACAGCGCTGACAGCAGCTCCGTGACATACAGCGCTGACAGCAGCTCCGTGACATACAGCGCTGACAGCAGCACCGTGACATACAGCGCTGACAGCAGCTCCGTGACATACAGCGCTGACAGCAGCTCCGTGACATACAGCGCTGACAGCAGCACCGTGACATACAGCGCTGACAGCAGCTCCGTGACATACAGCGCTGACAGCAGCTCCGTGACATACAGCGCTGACAGCAGCTCCGTGACATACAGCGCTGACAGCAGCTCCGTGACATACAGCGCTGACAGCAGCTCCGTGACATACAGCGCTGACAGCAGCTCCGTGACATACAGCGCTGACAGCAGCTCCGTGACATACAGCGCTGACAGCAGCTCCGTGACATACAGCGCTGACAGCAGCTCCGTGACATACAGCGCTGACAGCAGCTCCGTGACATACAGCGCTGACAGCAGCTCCGTGACATACAGCGCTGACAGCAGCTCCGTGACATACAGCGCTGACAGCAGCACCGTAAGCAGCCCCAGGAGGAAGTCAGCACAGCACAGGGATGGTGTGATCCCCTCATAATAAGAACCCCCAGGAGGAAGTCAGCACAGCACAGGGATGGTGGGAGCCCCTCATAATAAGAACACCCAGGAGGAAGTCAGCACAGCACAGGGATGGTGGGAACCCCTCATAATAAGCAGCCCCAGTAGAAATATGACACCGCTCAACCTCTTCAAAGAGGAGGGTAGGGGCATATAGTACGGTGTGCTTTTTTGGGTCAGGGAAGTGAGCCAAATGAATTAAGAAGGTCTGTGTGCTTGATTCCAAAAATTGTTTATAGACATATACATGGTCTACTGATCACATGTGTTGAATTCCTCCGAGATCCATGCCTCATTCATTTTTAGAAATGTGAGGTAGTTAACACTGTGGTGAGCTAGGCGAGTACGCTTATCGGTCACAATCCCCCCTGCTGCGCTGAACGTCCTTTCGGACAGGACACTGGATGAGGGGCAAGCCAACAGTTCGATTGCAAATTGGGCAAGCTCTGGCCAGAGGTCAAGCCTGCCCACCCAGTAGTCTAGGGGTTCATCACTCCTCAGAGCGTCCACATCGGCCGTTAACCCAATGTAGTCGGACACCTGACGGTCTAGGCGTTCCCTGATGCTGGATCCGGATGACACCTGTCGATGGGTCGGCTGAAAGAATGACCTCATATCCGAAGTCACCAACACATCTTCAAACCGGCCTCTTCTTGCAGGCGCTGTTGGATTGGTACCCGCAAATCCTTCTCTGGGAGTGGGAATTGCTCCTCTGCCAGCGCACGCAAAAGCAGAATGCAGCATTTCTCGAAGCAAGGCCTGGAAGTGCTGCATTCTGACAGCCCTCTGCGACGGCGGTAACATTTCCGCCATTTTGTGTTTGTACCGGGGGTCTAAGTACGTTGCCACCCAGTACTGGTCCTTGACCCTCATGCTTTTTATACGGGGGTCCCTATTAAAACACTGGAGCATGAAGGCCCCCATTTGCACTAAAGTGGAAGCGGTGTGGTGGCCTGGCTCCTGCTCATCATCCAGGATAATGTCGTCCTCTTCATTCTCCTCTCCCCATCCTCGCACAACAGGGATCCCAGAAAGGTTTAAAGCATGCTCTTCTTGCTCCTGCTCATCCGCCCCGGCACCATCCTCCTCTGACTCCTCATCAGACTCCTGTTGTTGACTTGTCTCAGATAGAGTAGCCCCCCCTGGGAATTCATCCAGCATTGCGACTTCCTCATCTTCCCGCTCCTGCTCCTCCACAGCCTGATCAATGACACGACGCAATGCACGCTCCAGAAAGAAGGCATAAGGTACCATGTCACTGATGGCGCCATGGCTGCGACTGACCAGTTTGGTGATCTCCTCAAATGGCCGCAGAAGTCTGCATGTGTCGCGCATGAGCAGCCACTGGCGCGGTGAAAAAAAACCCAGCTCCCCAGAACCGTTTCTTTCGCAGAGTTCATACAGGTAGACGTTAACTGCACGTTTCTGCTGGAGCAGCCTATCAAGCATATAGAAGGTTGAGTTCCATCGCGTCGGGCAATCGCAAATAAGACGTCTGACCGGCAGATGGTGTCGCCGCTGAATGTCAGCAAGGCGAGCCATGGCCGTGTAAGATCTTCTGAAATGGGCCGAGATTTTCCTTGCCTGCCGCAAGATGTCCTGGACCCCAGGGTATTTGACAAGGAATCGCTGCACGACCAAGTTTAAGACGTGTGCCATGCACGGCACGTGCGTGATTTTGCCCTGTTTCAATGCGCTAAGCAGATTGGCACCGTTGTCACACACCACTTTACCAACTGTCAAATTGAGCGGTGTTAGCCACTCATCTGCCTGTGAACGCAAAGCTGAAAGGAGTGCCGGGCCAGTGTGGCTCTTTGCTTCCAGGCACAACAGACGCAGCACGGCATGGCAACGTCTCACCTGGCATGTGGAATAGGTTCTGGGGAGCTTGGGCGGTGCAGTGGAAGAGACGCTAGCAGCGGAAAAGGAGGAGGCAGCTGAGGAGGAGAGGGAGGAGGATGGAGTAGGAGGAGGAGAAGAAGAGTCAGGCCTGCATGCAATCCGTGGCGGTAAAACCAAATCTACACGGGTGCCACGGGTTACATGCTTGACGGCCGTCAGAAGGTTCACCCAGTGGGCAGTAAAACTGATATACCTTCCCTGCCCGTGTTTGCTAGACCACGTGTCTGTGGTCAGATGTATCTTGGCACCGACACTGTGTGCCAGAGATACATTCACTTGCCGCTGAACATGGCCATATAGCTCTGGGATGCCCTTCTCTGAGAAATACTTCCTTCCTGGGACCTTCCATTGTGGTGTTCCAATGGCCACAAATTTGCGAAAGGCCTCCGAGTCCACCAGTTTATATGGCAGTAGTTGGCGGGCTATGAGTTCTGACAAGCCAGCCGCCAACCGTTGGGCAAGAGGGTTATCCGGCGTCATCATTTTTTTACGCTCAAACATTAGGCCCACGGAAGCCTGCCTTTTTGCAGAAAAATGTGAGCTTGGCGTGATGGAAGGTGGAGTGGAGGACAATTGTGAGGAGAGAGGAGAAGGAGAAGTAGAAGACGAGGCTGGACGGTGAGAGCCTGCAGTGTGGCTTTGTGTGTTCCGTTGCTCCCACTGGGCTCGGTGATGGCTGCTCATGTGCCTTCTTAAGGCGGTCGTCCCTAGGTGAGTATTGGGCTTACCGCGACTAACGCGTTGACTGCAAAGATTGCAGATGGCAACGCTATTGTCAGCAGCGGACACGTTAAAAAAAGCCCACACTGCGGAGCCATGTGCCGGTGTCCTGGGAGCGCCAGATGTGACCGTACATGGTCGATGACTCGCTCCTGATACATTTGCAGTCTGCTTTGTCCCTGCTGTGCAATGTAAGTCATTGCTGCTTCTCCTCCCTATCTGCTGGTCCATATCTCCCTCTGAACTCCCCTCCTCTTCCTCTCTTGTGGGCACCCACGTGACATCACTAGACACGTCATCATCAACGTCACCTTCCCCACCGCTATAAGTAGAGTAGGCAGCAACACCGGGGACCAACCTCCTCCTTGGGCTGATCTGGGTACTGGCGTCAGACTGCTGAGTAGCGCTTGTTGCTACCTCCTCTTCCTGATCCAATACCAAGAGTGGCTGCGCATCAGAAATGTCCTCTTGATATGGATCGGAAAATAATTCCAGTGACTCAAGCGGAAGGTATGTGGTGGTGGTGGTGGTGGTCGTGTTGTTGGTGGTAGTGTCTTTGGGGGTGCACATAGCAGAGAGTGAAGAAGAGGGTGCAGATCGAGAGGATGAGGAGGGTGCAGAAGAGTAAGGCTGAGCGAGCCACTCAACCAAGTCTGGTGCATCCTTTAAAGTAATTGAACGCACCTTCTGCAACTTCCCACTTTGGCTCAAGCCTGTTGCTCCTGCCCTACCCCTACCACCCCTGCGGAAGGGCCTGCCTCTTCCTCTGCATGTCATTTTTTAAATGACCCTGTGACAAAACTCTTAGTCCCTATACCGCTGAAGGACTGCTGCAGTATAGGTGAGCGGTCAGCAGTGGTGCACGTCAACCCTATCTATTGTGGACCTATAGCGGTCCTTACAGAACAGCAGACTGTACCGCACTCAAGCCTATGTACCGTAGCACCCTATACCAAGTTACCAGTCCTTATAAGAACTTTTGTGGACCAAGCAGGTTGTGTATTAGTGTTTAGCAGACTGTACGTCAGTCCCTATACCGCTGAAGGACTGCTGCAGTATAGGGCAGCGGTCAGCAGTGGTGCACGTCAACCCTATCTATTGTGGACCGATAGCGGTCCTTACAGAACAGCAGACTGTACCGCACTCAAGCCTATGTACCGTAGCACCCTATACCAAGTTACCAGTCCTTATAAGAACTTTTGTGGACCAAGCAGGTTGTGTATTAGTGTTTAGCAGACTGTACGTCAGTCCCTATACCGCTGAAGGACTGCTGCAGTATAGGGCAGCGGTCAGCAGTGGTGCACGTCAACCCTATCTATTGTGGACCGATAGCGGTCCTTACAGAACAGCAGACTGTACCGCACTCAAGCCTATGTACCGTAGCACCCTATACCAAGTTACCAGTCCTTATAAGAACTTTTGTGGAACAAGCAGGTTGTGTGTTAGTGATTAGCAGACTGTACGTCAGTCCCTATACCAATGAAGGACTGCTGCAGTATAGGGCAGCGGTCAGCAGTAGTGCACGGCAACCCTATGTATTGTGGACCGATAGCGGTCCTTACAGAACAGCAGACTGTACCGCACTCAAGCCTATGTACCGTAGCACCCTATACCAAGTTACCAGTCCTTATAAGAACTTTTGTGGACCAAGCAGGTTGTGTATTAGTGTTTAGCAGACTGTACGTCAGTCCCTATACCGCTGAAGGACTGCTGCAGTATAGGGCAGCGGTCAGCAGTGGTGCACGTCAACCCTATGTATTGTGGACCGATAGCGGTCCTTACAGAACAGCAGACTGTAACGCACTCAGGCCTATGTACCGTAGCACCCTATACCAAGTTACCAGTCCTTATAAGAACTTTTGTGGACCAAGCAGGTTGTGTGTTAGTGATTAGCAGACTGTACGTCAGTCCCTATACCAATGAAGGACTGCTGCAGTATAGGGCAGCGGTCAGCAGTAGTGCACGGCAACCCTATGTATTGTGGACCGATAGCGGTCCTTACAGAACAGCAGACTGTAACGCACTCAGGCCTATGTACCGTAGCACCCTATACCAAGTTACCAGTCCTTATAAAAACTTTTGTGGACCAAGCAGGTTGTGTGTTAGTGTTTAGCAGACTGTGCGTCAGTCCCTATACCGCTGAAGGACTGCTGCAGTATAGGGCAGCGGTCAGCAGTGGTGCACGTCAACCCTATCTATTGTGGACCGATAGCGGTCCTTACAGAACAGCAGACTGTACCGCACTCAAGCCTATGTACCGTAGCACCCTATACCAAGTTACCAGTCCTTATAAGAACTTTTGTGGACCAAGCAGGTTGTGTATTAGTGTTTAGCAGACTGTACGTCAGTCCCTATACCGCTGAAGGACTGCTGCAGTATAGGGCAGCGGTCAGCAGTGGTGCACGTCAACCCTATGTATTGTGGACCGATAGCGGTCCTTACAGAACAGCAGACTGTAACGCACTCAGGCCTATGTACCGTAGCACCCTATACCAAGTTACCAGTCCTTATAAGAACTTTTGTGGACCAAGCAGGTTGTGTGTTAGTGATTAGCAGACTGTACGTCAGTCCCTATACCAATGAAGGACTGCTGCAGTATAGGGCAGCGGTCAGCAGTAGTGCACGGCAACCCTATGTATTGTGGACCGATAGCGGTCCTTACAGAACAGCAGACTGTAACGCACTCAGGCCTATGTACCGTAGCACCCTATACCAAGTTACCAGTCCTTATAAAAACTTTTGTGGACCAAGCAGGTTGTGTGTTAGTGTTTAGCAGACTGTGCGTCAGTCCCTATACCGCTGAAGGACTGCTGCAGTATAGGGCAGCGGTCAGCAGTGGTGCACGTCAACCCTATCTATTGTGGACCGATAGCGGTCCTTACAGAACAGCAGACTGTACCGCACTCAAGCCTATGTACCGTAGCACCCTATACCAAGTTACCAGTCCTTATAAGAACTTTTGTGGACCAAGCAGGTTGTGTATTAGTGTTTAGCAGACTGTACGTCAGTCCCTATACCGCTGAAGGACTGCTGCAGTATAGGGCAGCGGTCAGCAGTGGTGCACGTCAACCCTATGTATTGTGGACCGATAGCGGTCCTTACAGAACAGCAGACTGTAACGCACTCAGGCCTATGTACCGTAGCACCCTATACCAAGTTACCAGTCCTTATAAGAACTTTTGTGGACCAAGCAGGTTGTGTGTTAGTGATTAGCAGACTGTACGTCAGTCCCTATACCAATGAAGGACTGCTGCAGTATAGGGCAGCGGTCAGCAGTAGTGCACGGCAACCCTATGTATTGTGGACCGATAGCGGTCCTTACAGAACAGCAGACTGTACTGCACTCAGGCCTATGTACCGTAGCACCCTATACCAAGTTACCAGTCCTTATAAAAACTTTTGTGGACCAAGCAGGTTGTGTGTTAGTGTTTAGCAGACTGTGCGTCAGTCCCTATACCGCTGAAGGACTGCTGCAGTATAGGGCAGCGGTCAGCAGTAGTGCACGGCAACCCTATGTATTGTGGACCGATAGCGGTCCTTACAGAACAGCAGACTGTAACGCACTCAGGCCTATGTACCGTAGCACCCTATACCAAGTTACCAGTCCTTATAAGAACTTTTGTGGACCAAGCAGGTTGTGTGTTAGTGATTAGCAGACTGTACGTCAGTCCCTATACCAATGAAGGACTGCTGCAGTATAGGGCAGCGGTCAGCAGTAGTGCACGGCAACCCTATGTATTGTGGACCGATAGCGGTCCTTACAGAACAGCAGACTGTACCGCACCCAAGCCTATGTACCGTAGCACCCTAGACAGACCAAGTTACCAGTCCTGATAAAGAGCTTTGTGGAACAAGTGAGTTGTGAATGATTAGCAGACTGCAGCAGAAGGGCAGCAGTCAAGTATAATATTCTTTCTATATTTGGAAGAAAGAATATTATACGTGTACAAGCCTATTACCGTACCACTGATACCAGTCCTGAAAAGAACCTTTGTGGAACTAATAGTAACAGCAAGTCTTTAAAATTATCCTCACTGCCTGACACACTGCTTCCTGCCTGTCCCTATACAAATTGGCAAAAAAGAGTAGGCTGGAACGATTAGCTGGAACAGCTCTTTTGTGGACCTGATAGTAACAGCTAATGATGATGATGATGATGATGATGAAGAAAGACTAATCTGGCTGAGCTGTCCCTAAAATAGCAGCATACAGCGCTCTGTCCCTTTATCTAAACTGACAAAAGAAACTCAGGCTGCTGACCTAACACCTATACCAGTCCTGAAAAGAACTTTTGTGTACCAAATAGCTAGCGTTTTCTCTGTCCCTACTCCACACAGGATCCTTTCCCTACAGTGACAGAAGAAAGAATGTAAAATGGCCACCGGATCGGGTGTATTTATAGGTTAGGGGGAATGTCCAAGTGTCCATGAGCTGTCATGTCTCAATTGGTTGTCCTGTAACACATGATAAACGTGTCACGAAAGGTTAAAGTTCTTGTATACATTAAACACGTAAGTCCGCCGGGGCGAACGACGGAAAAAGGCGTTCGAACCCGCGGACGGCGAAAGTCGGAAATTCGCCGCGAAACGACCGCCGGGCGAACCGTTCGGCCATCACTATCAGAGACTGCTAGTGTCCAGGAAGTAGATCAGTTCAAGATCTTGTACATAGGGAGGAAGTTGTCCTTGGTTATTTTTTCAGTCAAGTTGGACATCTCATAATTCCTATCCCCCATCCAAGTTATTACACCTAATAAACAACAAAAAAACAATCTCAAAGTCTGTTCCTTGTGTCTGGGTAAAAGTGTAAAATGCTTGTCTTCTGGCTGTGCAGGAGTGGGGAAACCAGTCATCTGCAGCCCCTGCAGGGATAGTGCTACAACCAGGCTTGGTGGAGAGGTGGGCAGATGACATCATTATCTTCACCTCAGCCAATAACAGGAAGTCCTCTATTCATTAATAATATATAAAGCTGCTTGTGAATAGCAGAGCAGCACTCAGCTGACCTAATTTTGTTCTGAATACGGGGACAAGAAGTACCCGTATTGCTGCAGGAACACTGCTCTGTATACTGTATGTAGCTGATACTATAAGGAGACAATTTAAAAAAGCAGAAAACATGGAGTTAGGTCTTGCTCACACTGACGTACTACAGCGTATACCTGTGCAAGGGCTATGCTTACCTGCAAGGGATTCAGAGGTGTTCTGTGCATCTTCATGTAGGCAGTCCCATACATGTCATTTGTGACTCAGCGGCTGCATGGGCACAGCCGCCGCTCACAATTTGACATCCTTGTGGGTACGGGTGCATGGCCCCCAACGCAGACAGGGTACTTCCTCTTTGTGTAAGGCACAGCTCCTCCTCCTCTCTTTCCTACTCCCCTTGTAGCAGGCACAGCTCCCCCTCCTCTCTTTTTTTACTCCTCTTGTAGCAGGCACAGCTCCTCCTCCTCTATTTTTTACTCCTCTTGCAACAGGCACAGCTCCTCCTTCTTTCTTTCCTACTCCTCTTGTAGCAGGCACAGCTCCTCCTCCTCCTCTCTTTTTTACTCCTCTTGTAGCAGGCACAGCTCCTCCCCCAAATCATCTCAGTCCCTCCTTCTTACCCTCCTCTGACAGCTTGTACTTGCCATGCATAGAATGGGTGACTCAGAGAAAAAAGAATAGGAATTTGGGAGATGTAAGCAATGCAGTAAGGACCCACCAACCAGAGATAAATTCAAAGAATCATGTGCAAGGAACTGTAAAAAAAAATGCTTGCACAAAAGAAGAGATCAGCACTGTTGGAAGTCAGCAAAACCTCACCTCATTCCCTAAACTCTAATGCTGCGTACACACGACCGGACTTTTCAACATCAAAAGTCCAACGGAATGATTTTGGCAGACCATTCGATCGTGTGTAGGCTGCAGTGGACTTTTGATTTGCAAAAAAGTCTGACAGACTTTAGAAATAGAACATGTTTCAAATTTTTCCGACAGAACTCCGCCGGACCCAGTTCCTACTGAGAAATCCGCTCGTGTGTATGCTAGTCCGACGGACAAAAACCGACGCTAGGGCAGCTATTGGCTACTGGCTATGAACTTCCTTATTCTAGTCCAGTTGTACGTCATCACGTTCGAATCCGTCGGACTTTGGTGTGATTGTGTGTGGCCAAGTCCGTTCATTCGGAAAGTCCGTCAGAACTCCATCAGAACTCCGTCGAAAGTCTGTCGGACCTAGTCCCTCGAAAAGTCTGGTCGTGTGTACGCGGCATAAGGCAAATTCCCTTACAAAATAAACAGATTTCATTAAATTACCTTGCATTGTGAGGAAGAGTAAAAACAAAGTGCAGAGCAGATCATGCTAGAGCTTTAAATATCAAGCTGATATCTAATATGCATATTAAAAACACTGATTAGCCTATACTTTCCATTTAATTTACCGCTCAAGAGACCAATATTTCACCAAAGAGAAAAATCTCAATGTAGCTATCACAAAAAATGGTCTATTTTACCTCATTTAAATAAACTCTTTTTATCCATGAAAGAGCATTTGTTACATAAAGATCAATTCACAAAACATACCAGGACAAGGTTCCAATTTTTTAAAAAGTGACAGTTATTTACAGCCAATGAGAATTTAAAATTGAAGTCACATAGCTGAAAAAAGATCTTTGTGCTTGTATAAAGCTTAGTGAATTGAGCCTAATGTATTAAAAATTGCTTTCAGATTTCTAAAAGAATGCTTCTGTCAGGTATGAAAAAAGCTTCATAATGGCTTCCTATGGTCTAATAGTGTGAAATGTATCCATTTCATACAGCTAGTGTAAAATATTCTGTTCACAGCCCGAGCTGTCTATTTTGTGAGCGGTTTAAAATGACAGCACATGTCCATATGTAATGACCAGAGCCTGCTCATATTATCCTCGAATAATGGATCACAACTTAATGAGCGTGTTTTTACTCGGCCTGTGTTTTCACTTAGCCTCATGTCTCCCATCCCTAATCTAATCTACCATTTTCCTCATATATTTCCTATAAATTGGTTATCTTAATTGTTTGTGCAGACACAGTGGACTCACCGTATATAAATCAATTCAGAATCCCGCATCTCATTTCTCCAGGTCAAATCAATCCGATACAGATACAAGCCAGCTGTTACAGGCTAGTGGAAACACTATCTGCTCTGTGATAGCTTTTCATAAAATGTAGCACAAGAAACTAAAACAAGTACAAGATGAAAAGAATAATTAATGATTTAAATGCATGGTATATCTTTTTTTTTTTAACCCAGCTCCTGCTTCATTATTTTACATATGCATTTACAGTTGTGCTCATAAGTTTACATACCCTGGCAGAATTTATCATTTCTTGATCATTTTTCAGAGAATATGAATGATAACACAAAAACTTTTCTTTCACTCATAGTTGGTGTTTGGCTGAAGCCATTTATTATCAATCAACTGTGTTTACTCTTTTTAAATCATAATCACAACAGAAACTACCCAAATGACCCTGATCAAAAGTTTACATACTCCAATTCTTAATTCCGTATATTTCCCCTTTAACATCAATGACAGCTTGAAGTCTTTTGTGGTATTTGTGGATGAGGCTCTTTATCTTCTCAGATGGTAAAGCTGCCCATTCCTCTTGGCAAAAAGCCTCCAGTTCCTGTAAATTCTTGGGCTGTCTTGCATGAACTTCACTTTGAGATCTCTCCAGAGTGGCTCAATGATATTCAGGTGGTACATAATGGACATTAATTGGGACTTTTAACGAAGCCATGGCCTGGTAAGGTCATGTATTTCAATCCCAAGGGACTTTTAACTTTTAACGAAACCATGGCCTGGTAAAGTCATGCGTTTCCATCCCTATTATATTCAAAGAAAGGGGGAACAAGGGAGACATTGGGACTTTACGTGAAGTACATGGTAGCAAGAGAGCAGAAGGTGAACTAATAGGAATTTTATTAATCGTTGCAGTTGGATTTACAAGAGATAAGTTACAATGATAAGCAAAGTAATAAACAATACATGATAACGGTAATAGTAATAATAATAATAAAACATGGTAATAACATGAATATCACAAAGTATCATAATAAAACTCCAAAGTTCACCGCAGCAGGATTGGATAAAAGCATATGTAGCATAATGCCTGCAGGACCAAGGTCTTTGTGCACCAATTAGGGTAATGTATAGTAACGTCAGAATCTGAATGTATTCAATAGAAGCACGGCATATGATAGCTCTACGCACGTTTCGTGGCCTTGGTACCACTCATCAGGAGCAGAGCACGTGTTCAATCTATAGTAAAGAGTAATATGATATTCAGAAGTAAGGTAAAGTAAATGAAAAATAAAAATAAAAATGCATGAAAAAGGGTGGGGTAAACAAGTCACCCACACCTAGTACATGCTTACTCACTTAAGTAAGCGCACTGATGGTATGGTAGGTGGGTGCCGCAAGCCGTCCATATACACCCCCAACTGGGAGCTGTGGTGGGTAACTCAATGGAGATAGCCACAAGAGGCCGCAGCCCGAGCAGGCATAGAGTCACCACGAGGCACTTCTATAGAGAGAGTGAAAAATTAGAACCATCAGAGGAATTGCGAGATGTGGAGAGAGTGAAGGAATAAGAAAAATAATTAAAGAAGCTGAATGTTAAGAAGAAAAAGGAAGTGCAAAGTGATATTCAGATCAGGAGACTGAGGTGACCACTCCAGAACCTTCAGTTTATTCTGCTGTAGCCAATGACAGGTCAACTTGGCCTTGTGTTTTGGATCATTGTCATGTTGGAATGTCCAAGTACGTCCCATGTGCAGCTTCCTGGCTGATGAATACAAATGTTCCTCCAGTATTTTTTGATAACATACTGCATTCATCTTGCCAACAATTTTGACCAAATTTCTTGTGTCTTTGTAGCTCACATATCCCCAAAACATCAGCTGCCCACCTCTGTACCTTTCATCATAGGCCTTGTTGACTCCTCTCCAAATGAAGCATTTATGGTTGTGGCCAAAAAGCTAAATTTTCATCTCATCACTCCAAATTACTTTGTGCCAGAAGGTTTGAGGCTTGTCTCTGTGCTGTTTGGCGTACTGTAAGTGGGATACTTTGTGGCATTTGCATAGTAATGGTTTTCTTCTGGCGACTCCACAGCGCAGCCCATCTTTCTACAAGTGCCTCCTTATTGTGCATCTTGAAAAAGCCACACCACATGTTTTCAGAGAGTCCTGTATTTCATCTGAAGTTATTTGTGGGTTTTTCTTTGCATCCTAAACAATTTTCCTGGCAGTTGTGACTGAAATTTTAGTTGGTCTACCTGACAGTGGTTTGGTTTCAACAGAACCCCTCATTTTCCACTTCTTGATTAGAGTTTGAACACTGCTGATTGACATTCTCAATTCCTTTGATATCCTTTTGTATCCCTTTTCTGTTTTATACAGTTCAACTACATTTTCCCACAGATCCTTTGACAATTCTTTTGCTTTCCCCATGACTCAGAATCCAGAAATGTCAGCGCAGCACTGGATGAAAGATGCAAGGGTCTGTCAGGAGTCCAGAAATGCATTGCCCTTTTATACAAACACACTAATTACAAGCAATCACAGGTGAGAATGGTTACCTTTAACCACTTGCTTACTGGGCACTTAAACCCCCCTCAGTCCCAGACCAATTTTCAGCTTTCAGCGCTGATGCACTTTGAGTGACAATTGCGCGGGCATACAACACTGTACCCAAATGAAATTTTTATCATTTTTTTCCCACAAATAGAGCTTTCTTTTGGTGGTATTTAGTTACAGCTCGGAGTTTTATTTTTTGCTAAACAAACAAAAAAAGATGCAAAAAAAAAAAAAAAAAAAAAATCATGTTTTAATAGTTTGTTATAAAATTTTGCAAACGGGTCATTTTTCTCCTTCAATGAAGTGCGCTGATTAGGCGGCACTGATAGGCTGCATTGGTGGGCACTGATGGGCTGCATTGGTGGGCACTGATGGGCTGCATTGGTGGGCACTGATGGGCTGCACTGGTGGGCACTGATAGGCATAGTTAAGGCGGCACTAATAGGCACAGATAAGGCGGCACCGATGGGCACAGATAAGGCGGCACTGATGGGCAAAGATGGGCACAGATAAGATGGCACGGATGGGTGGCACGGATAAGTGGCACGGATGGGTGGCACGGATGGGCACTGATAGGTACCACAGATAGATGGGACTGATGGGCACTGATAGGTGGCACTGATAGGTGGCTCTGATAGGTGGCACTGCTGGGCACTGATGGGCGGCACTGCTGGGCACTGATGGGCGGCACTGATGGGCGGCACTGGGGTGCAGCACCTTTGAGGCAGATTGGGTGGCACTGTGGGTGGCACTGTGGGGTGGCACTGTGGGTGGCACTGTGGGTGGCACTGTGGGTGGCACTGTGGGTGGCACTGTGGGCACTATGGGCACTGACAGGGGGCACTGACGGGGGGCACTTACTTTTTCTTTTATTTTACTTCAGGATGGCACTGCGGGAGGCAGGTGGGCACAGGCAGGTGGCAGGTGGTCCCTTGTATTGATGGCCGTGATCGGGACTGATGTCCCGATCACGGCCGCCGGTGATCGGCTTTTTTTTTCTCTCCTCGCGCTGTCAGCGCGAGGAGGAATAATAGCCGATTACCGGCTCCGTTCTATCACATGATCAGCTGTCATTGGCTGACAGCTGATCACGTGATAAGGGGTCGGGATCGACCCCTTACACGGATCGGTGATCAGGCGAGTCTCACGGACTCGCCGATCACAGAGCGCGCCGCGCGCGCCCCTCAGGGGGCGCGCAGGCCGCTCGTAACCAGGACGACGTCAATAGACGTAGTCCTGGAAATGTAGGTCCGCGCTAATGCCGTCATTTGGCAATAGCGCGGATCTGAAGTGGTTAATAGCCATTCAAACCCCTTTGTGTCAATTTGTGTACATGGTGTCAGGCCAAAATCACCAGGGTGTGTACATTTTTGATCAAGGTCATTTAGGTAGTTTCTGTTGTGATTATGATTTAAAAAGAGTAAACACAGTTGATTGATAATAAATGGTGTCAGCTAAATACTAACCATAAGAGAAAGAAAAGTGTTTTGTGTTATCATTCATGGTCTCTGAAAAATGGCCAAGAAATTATAAATTCTGCCAGGGTATGTAAACTTGAGCACAACTGTATATACAGCATAATCATTGAGCAATATAGAGTTCTCAAATGCAGTTCCTACTGCACAACTTATCTTCACCTCCCTGCTGTATGGCACTGCAAAGCTCTCTGGAGCCATACTTCTCCTGTGGATCACAGGAGTGTGGTTCATTCATGCGACCTGTGACCTGTTTTCAGCAGACAACGGGCTGAAGCCCACTGTCAGCTGATGTCACAAAACCAGTCCAGGCTAGGGAAAGATTGTGACCATATGGTCAGGATCCATCTAGAACTCTGGACACCAGCACCTGACTCAGGCCTCCCCTTCCTGAAGGCGGGGGGGGGGGGGGGAGCAGAGCAGACAGCAGTGACTGACAGTCACAGTTTGGTTGCTCAGTTGTCAGCCTTAGAGCTAGCGGGGACAGATGAAGCATCGGACCGATGCTGCATCCACCTAGGTCAGTATGATTCTTTAAAAAAGAATACCAAACTTCTCTTCTGTAAACTGGTGAAAGCATATTTTCACAGAATTTACATAATATACCCACAACAGTTTGATTTCATGCTGTCAATACCCATTTTTTTGTGGGGGAGGGGGGAATCATATTGTAATTATTAGATAGTTTTGTTTAGACTACTAACTATATAGAAAAGTATCTACTGAAAGCTCACATAAGCTTTTAAGTGGTTGTAAACTCAAAAAACAAGACAAGGGCAAAATGGGCTAGTATGGGTTAGCGCTAGTGCCCCCCCCCCCTTTTTTCCCCATTTTTCTTTTTTCTTATTTGAAGTGGTGGGCCACCCTAAAATAAAAAATAGCATTAATATTCTTTAAAAAAATGTAAAAAAAATAGATTTTTTTTAACTTACCAGAAACCCCTGTTGCTAGGCAGTCTTCCTAATCTGCCTCACCCTATTCCACTGCGAGTAACAAAGTGTCGCGTGACTGGCGCATGCGCAGTAGGAAACGGGCAGTGAAGACGCAAGGCTCCACTGCCTGTTTGCCTTCGTTAAAGCGGGGTTCCACCCTAAAGTGGAACTTCCGCTGATCGGAACCCTCCCCCCCTCCGGTGTCACAATTAGCATCTTTCAGGGGGGAGGGGGGTGGAGATACCTGTCAAAGACAGGTATTTACACCCACTTCCGGGCATAGACTCCCGTGGGAGTCTACGCCATTTCCTGTCCTGCCGCGCTGTCTGCTGGGACACACACGGGTCCCAGTGACAGCGCGGACAATTCCTATTGCGCTGCGCGACTCGCACATGCGCAGTAGGGAACCGGGAAGTGAAGCCGATTCGCTACACTTCCTGATTTCCTCACCTAGAATGGTGGCGGCAGCAGCCGAGAGATCGATCGGCCTCGGCATCGCTGGAACCCGGGACAGTTGAGTGTCTATTTATTAAAAGTCAGCAGCTGTAGTATGTAAAGCTGCTGGCTTTTATTATTTTTTTGTAATGAAATCCCTCTTTAAGATGGCGGCGCCGACAGCCGATCGGATGGATTGGCCTTGGGCGGGGCGACATCGTGGGCTCACTGGACAGTTAAGTGTCCTTATTAAAAGTCAGCATCTACAGTGTTTTGTAGCTGCTGACGTATAAAAAGAAAAGCGTGGCCGGAACACCCCTTTAACCTTACTGATGAAAAAATATGATGACATAAGAAAAAAAAAAATTAAAATAACATATACAAGACAAATGCAAATCACAAGCATGTTAAAGTATAACTGCATTTTCACAATATATAATACATTTGTACTCGTTTCTGTGGCTTATAAAAAAAAAAAAAAATTAGATAAGATGTTTTTTTTTTACTAAAGTGTAATCCTGTTTCCATTTTCCAGCTTGGCCTTGCTCTGTGTTTGCCATCCGTTTCTTTCTGTGAACAAGCTGTTAACAGACACTATTACAGGATGCAGTTAGGAGATGAATTGAATGAGCAATCTGTTTCTTATGAGCAGATATTTCAGAGCATGGCAGAGTATGGAAGCTGCAAGCAGTATTGCTGGCCACAGGATTAACCAATCATTTCTTCTAATGTTGCTCGGACAGCTACAGATGCGACAATTTAGAAAAGTGCAGTTATTTTTAAACTCCAAATAGTGCATTTGTTTTTGTAATGGTGTCCCAATGTGT
Source organism: Lithobates pipiens (assembly GCF_037356315.1). Classification (NCBI taxonomy): domain Eukaryota; kingdom Metazoa; phylum Chordata; class Amphibia; order Anura; family Ranidae; genus Lithobates; species Lithobates pipiens. The sequence goes on from NW_027507748.1 coordinate 80,320,084, forward strand.
TAAAATAAAAAGAAGTTCTGGCAACAATACTCACCTCCTTTCCAGCTCCTCTTTGTCACTTTTAAATAGCTGAGCACAGGTGGCTGGATTCAACGCGTTTTGCAAAAGGCTTCATCAGGAGATCTGTAAAGTTATTCACATAAATACAATTAGTATAAGACATATGTCTGTACATATTGTATCTCTAAGTAATACAACACAAAACATGAATATATCTTGGAAATTTATGGGTATGTAACTTCTATCCTAATAATGATCAATCTAATCCACTAACTAAATACATGCGAGTCATTGATCTGAAATCCAAGATCTGAGAGACCAACTCCAGGACAAAATTCATCACCACTTTCAGTGGATGTCTGGACTTGTTCCGTAAACTGGTAGCAAATATTTGGCATTTTCTATCTGGAGATCCAGTCATTTCAAGATATGTAGCAGATAGACCAGAAATTATATATAGAAGATCTCGGTCAATTAGGGATAATCTGGTACACAGTCACTTTTCACCTGCGGCTCCCCTTCTTGGAGCGACAGGTGGAAAGGGGACATATAAATGTGGCCAATGCGACCAATGCCCATGGAATAAAGAGGGTGTGGGGTGCCCCTTACCAAGAGGAGGATATCATAAATCCAAAACGTATGTGGATTGTCATACTATTGGTATAGTCTACTTAGCGGCCTGCTTATGTGGTGCATTCTATATTGGGAAGACGAAACGCCCATTTGTCAAGCGCATACAAGACCATCTCTATTATCTAGATGCTGGGCTCCTATACACCCCAATATGTAAACATGTTAGACTAAACCATAGCTACGATCCAGCATTTATTTATTTCTTTGTGTTAGAGGTTATCCCTTGAAAGGGGAGGATACTTTGATAAGAAGATTCTCCAGCAAGAAGCCAGATGGATCTTTAATCAAAGCGCCACCTATCCACCAGGGTTAAATACAGCATTATCGTTCAAACCCTTTTTGTAATTACCATCCCTATATTTATCCTTGAATAATATCTTGATAAAATATTCCCAATGTTATACAATATCTACAAATTTACATAATTATGTACTTGTCCATTTAATCATAAATGTGATGTTCATTAAACATGTTTGACATTGGGTACTAGCTATTTGGATTATCATTCCAGGATGTAGGACTGGATATTTTTCACTTCATTGTTTCAGTAATTTTCATACATCTATTTTTGTTCCATACAGCTGTGTATATTTTATTATTATTTTATTTGTTTTCTTCATTTTTTTTTTTTAGTTCATTTCATTAATTCTTTATTTTTTATTCCTTATTTTATTTCTTATTTCTTTATTTATTATCTGATCTATCTTTTATTTGTTTACTTATTTTTGTTTTCTTTTGTCTATTTCTTTTTTTCTATCATTAAGTTGATAGTAATGTTTTATTTGTATTTATTTTTAATTATTATTTTTAGGTGACTCTTTGTATACTAGACAATAAAAAGGACACACTTGTATATGTGTGTCTTCGATATATGTTATAAGTTGTTCTATGTTTGTGTATGTATATTTTAGAAACTCTGTATACACAAGATTTCTATTTCTCTATGCTAAAGCATGTGGATGCAATGATTGCATGATAGTGGCATTGAGTGCTTTCGGATTGTTTAACCTCCCACGGCTGTTGGTTCATTAGTGAAGCTATTCGGGCGCCACTTGGCGGTGGGTAGGGACTCATTCCCCCTGCACTGATGGCCACATAATCGGTCCTGGTGCGCATGCGCGCCTCCAGGGGCACCAGCCCCGGAAGTGATGTCAGGGGTCAAGTCTGACCCATCATGTCCGGTGGGATCATGGACATTTAAGATTGCGGCTGTAATGCCAACACACGCATCTTACTGTAATCTAGTATGGTGCATCGCGAGGCACCTACGTATTGACTGGGGCTTTCAGGTGATTCGAACTTTGTATCTGAGATAGGTAGGGATGAGCCGAACACCCCCCTGTTCGCTTCGCACCAGAACCTGCGAACAGACCTAAACTTCGTGTGAACTTTAGAACCCTATTAAAGTCTATGGGACTCGAACGTTCACAATCTAAAGTGCTCATTTTAAAGGGTAATATGCAAGTTACTGTCCTAAAAAGTGTTTGGGGACCTGGGTCCTGCCCCAGGGGACATGGATCAATGCAAAAAAAAGTTTTAAAAACGGCCGTTTTTTCAGTAGCAGTGATTTTAATAATGATTAAAGTGAAACAATAAAAGTGTAATATTCCTTTAAATTTCGTAGCTGGGGGGTATCTATAGTATGCCTGTGAAGGGGCGCATGTTTCCCGTGCTTAGAACTGTCCCTGCACAAAGTGTCATTTGTGCAGGAAAAAAAGTCTTTTAAAATCACTTGCGGCTAAATTGTCGGCTCCCGTAATACAGAGAACACTCAATGAGTGTTCTCTGTATTAGCCGACAATTCATTCATTCATTGAAAAAAAGAAAAAAAAAAAAAAGAGTGGGGGTTCCCCTAAATTCAATTACCAGGCCCTTCAGGTCTGATATGGATATCAAGGGGAACCCCGCATCAAATTAAAAAAAAATTGACGTGGGGGTCCCCCTAAAAATCCATACCAGACCCTTTATCCGAGCACGCAACCTGGCAGGCCGCAGGAAAAGAGGGGGGGACGAGAGAGCGGCCCCCCTCCCTCCTGAACTGTACCAGGCCACATACCCTCAACAATGGGAGGATACTTTGGGGGTCTGTGACCCCTCAAAGCACCTTGTCCCCAAGTTGATGAGGACAAGGGCCTCATCCTGACAACCCTGGCCGGTGGTTGTGAGGGTCTGCGGGCGGGGGGCTTATCAGAATCTGGAAGCCCCCTTTAACAAGGGGACCCGCAGATCCCGCCCTCCCTGTTTGAAATGGTAAGGGGGTAAAAAAGTACCCCTACCATTTCACAAAGAAAGTGTAAAAATGGTTAAATAAGACAAACACACTTTTGAAAAATTCCTTTATTAAAAATAAAAAAAAAGATTCCAGCGGTGCTAATCCACTCTTGTTATCCAGGTTTCCGTTACATCAGAGGGGGCGGGGTCACCCATACGTCACTGGGGAACCCCTGGCTCCCTTCACCAGCGTCAGAGGGGGCGGGGTCAGGTGACGGGTGGCCCCGCCCTCCTAATATAAGAAACGTCAGCGCTGGGATCTCCGCAGTGGAGACAGAAGAAGGATGTATGGACAGCGCTGGACTGAGAGATCCCCCGTCGCTGGATATGATCATCCATCGCTGGACCCCGGAGATTCGTCGCTGGATAGCAAGAGTGGATTAGCACCGCTAGAATCTTTTTTTAAATTTTTTTATTTTTAATAAAGGAATTTTTCAAAAGTGTGTTTGTCTTATTTAACCATTTTTACACTTTCTTTGTGAAATGGTAGGGGTACTTTTGTACCCCCTTACCATTTCAAACAGGGGGGGGCCGGGATCTGGGGGTCCCCTTGTTAAAGGGGGCTTCCAGATTCTGATAAGCCCCCCGCCCACAGACCCTCACAATAACCGGCCAGGGTTGTGAGGATGAGGCCCTTGTCCTCATCAACATGGGGACAAGGTGCTTTGAGGGGTCACAGACCCCCAAAGCATTCTCCCAATGTTGAGGGTATGTGGTCTGGTACGGTTCAGGAGGCAGGGGGGGGCGCTCTCTCGTCCCCCCTCTTTTCCTGTGGCCTGCCAGGCTGCGTGCTCGGATAAAGGGTCTGGTATGGATTTTTAGGGGGACCCCACGTAAAAAAAATGTTTAATTTGATGCGGGGTTCCCCTTAATATCCATATCAGACCTGAAGGGTCTGGTATGGATATTTAGGGGGACCCCCACGTCAAATTTTTTTTTTATTTGACACGGGGTTCCCCTTAATATCCATGTCAGACCTGAAGGGCCTGGTAATTGAATTTAGGGGAACGTTTTTTTTTTTTTTTTTTTTAATCAATGAATGAATGAATTGTCGGCTAATACAGAGAACACTCATTGAATGTTCTCTGTATTACGGGAGCCGACAATTTAGCCGCAAGTGATTTTAAAAGACTTTTTTTCCTGCACAAATGACACTTTGTGCAGGGACAGTTCTAAGCACCAGAAACATGCGCCCCTTCACAGGCATACTATAGATACCCCCCAGCTACGAAATTTAAAGGAATATTACACTTTTATTGTTTCACTTTAATCATTATTAAAATCACTGCTCCTGAAAAAACGGCCGTTTTAAAAACTTTTTTTTGCATTGATCCATGTCCCCTGGGGCAGGACCCGGGTCCCCAAACACTTTTTAGGACAGTAACCTGCATATTACCCTTTAAAATGAGCACTTTAGATTTCTCCCATAGACTTGTATAGGGTGTTCCGGCTTTTCGAATTTGCTGCGAACAGCCCAAATTGTTCACTGTTCGCTGAACAGGCGAACAGGCAATGTTCGAGTCGAACATGAGTTCGACTCGAACTCGAAGCTCATCCCTAGAGATAGGTAAGGATCACCAATTTTGGTGGGATATAAGTTGTAGGAGCAATGAGGGTGCTGATGGTAACAATAGTACTATCTGTTAATTATATTCAACTATATTATATAATATGCCCCCCCCCCCCCCCTATAGGAACAACTTATGAAACATGCTAAAAAAAATTAGTAAAACTCTGGGTTAATCTATTATGTTAATAGATGCAGGCAATGACCGGCTAAATCAATTTATCCCTGGTTTTTAACACCTGTACTGAGGACTATGTAATATATTTATTTATATACATAGTAAAGATCAGCTTAAGAATATATTGTAACCCTCAAATGCTAGCAGTAGGCGTAGAACTCCTGAAATTTATTATTTATCCACCACATAATAATAGAAAAGAAAAGAAAGTAAACCTGTCCAATAGCTTAAATATACATACATATATAAAAACATTTAAAGTTCAGCCTCATCTCTCCCTATTTATACACTATAATGCATATTGCACATACAGGATTTTATGTCAATATGGTATTACGGTATAATAGAATCTATTACGGGTACTTATATGGCCATGTTTACAAAGTAAAGAGCCATGAATATTCCGTTTTATTAGTATCTATGTAGGGAACATATAGATCAAGCTATATATAGGCTTCCCCTGATTGAATTCATCTATTAGTTAATTAATAAGTATTTAAATCCATAGACCATTGTTATCATACAATCCCCTGGCAATCAACACGATCCAATATCTTCATTGACAAATCCTGGTGGATCTGACTTCCACCAGGAAGTTGCTGTGGGCGGTACTCTTGCGATGGCTGATCCTTGCACAATGAGATGCCACAATCATATAAAATTACAAGCTAGGTGAGCATGTGCAATGAATGTTATTCTGTTATGAATTATCTTATCATTGTTTAAAATTTTAAATTGACTACTTGGTATTGTATTAACGACATGGTCTATGTAATCTAGATTAAATTATTGATGCATGCAGTGCCTTGAAGACGCAGGAATCTGCAAAACATGTCGCCTCCTCTGAATATCCAAGCATCTTGTTTCTGTTATTGAGTATCAATTCATGGTCAAAATGTTTTGATGACTATGTGATTTTTTATCTAATATTATGCAATAAAATGTAATACTTTCTTAAACCATATACTGGTGTATATGTGCTCACCTTGATAACAGACGTCTATACCTCCAACTAAAATCCCATTATTCTTGAGGGAGTAGTGTCTCTCTCCTACCTTTTCTTTTGATCAATCTAATCCAATCGAATCTAATGAAACAATGGTATATATACAGTATTTGAAAATTGATCAATCCTGATGTACGGACTGCTTATCTCATTTCTTGAGGCCCTAAAATACCAGGACAGTACAAATACCCCCAAAGTAACCCCTTTTTGGAAAGTAGATACCCCAAGTTATTTATTAAGAGGTATGATGAGTATTTGAAGTTGTACTTTTTTGGCACACTTTTTTGTAAAATGAAGAAATGTTAAAAAATGTGGGTTGTTTTTCACAAAGTTGTAATTTTTACAAGTTATGTCTTACACACAGCATAGCCATACTTAGTTACGCCATAGAACATATTCTGCTATTCCTCCCAAGTATGAGGAATATTTTTTACAGCCTAGATGCATAGAGGGGCCCAAAATCCAAGGAGCACCTTTGGGGCTTTCAAGGAGCATAAATTATACAAACAGGGACAGTATAACTGGTGTGGCAGTGATTAGGGACAATATGATTGGTGTGGTGATCAGGGACACTGTGGCAGTATGAAAAAAATATATAATTTTTGTTTACATTTTTTTTTTTATATCATCATTTCTTTTTCTTTTTACTTTTTTTATTTTTTTTTTTTATACTGACACAGCACAGTGTATGCTTGCCGAGGCGGGTGTTTTACAATGTAGTATAATTTCTGTCACTGCACAATGTGTGAATTAGCCCTAAATCTTCTGTTGTGTAAGGAAGTTTACATGTATGTATTTCAACTGTGTTTTCCCCTGTTTTCCTGGGATTCTACTGTAAAATGTATTTAACAAGATGTATCAACCAGCTCTTGTGCTGAGCCCTTAGTATTTTGAATAAATTGGATGTATAATGCTGCACACAACAGACCCATCTAAAAGCTCAAAACCTGTTAGCTACAAATGTGTCATTTTAACTTATCTGCCTGCACAAATGGCATGATTTTTTTTAATTCACAGATTTTTTTTTTAAATGTACTCTTATTATCTATCAAAATAGTTTCTGACGATATTGTGAAAGAGAAAAAAAAACTTTTAATAAATAAATTGAAGCAACAGAAGGGTGCTACGATTAAGTGGATGGATCAATCAAATCTAACTTTTAGAAATGCTCTTAATAAAATAATTTCTTCTAACACAAAAAAGTCTGGTAAAACTAATTATGTTTTCTTTTATGCATTATTATAAGAATAATTGATAATGTCAGGAAACTACTGAAATATGGCTTTATTCACTGCTGTGTGGAATAGCAGGTTTATGAGAAGTGATAAACACTGTAAGTTTATGCATAGCTAAATCTTGTTTTTTACTTTTGTATAGTGTAGGGAAAGGCTATATCGGGAAGGTCGAGTGCACAACAGTAATGAGAGATCTGCGTGTATGCCTATTATAGCTTTCCTCCTGCTGGAAAGGGTCAAGACTATTTGTCTTATTGAATTCAGTACTGCCTTTGGCAGCAACAGGCCTACTCTATTAAAAGCAGAGCACAATCGAGGAGAGTTGTTGAGTTGTTATAAGTTTCTGAGTGCCTGACCAGTGTTCAACTATCCGGTGATTGACTGTGGCTTACCTTCTGACTGTTCTGTACCTTGCATCATATGCTGACTACACCTGCTACCTTGGTACATCTTTTTCCGATCTGTTCCGACTTTGTCCTAGACTTTGACCTTGCTCCTCTTTCTGAATTGGTATTTTTGCTGCCCGATTTCTGCTGACGTTGCTCATCCTGACTGAAACTTTCTCTTCACACCTGAAAGTTCCTGTGCACAGCCTACATACCAGCTTTCTGCACAGACCAAGCATCTCCTGCAGCACAGCAACTCCTAGATTGTCTTGTGATCTTTTGCTGCATCTTGACCCACTGAAAGCACCTGCCAGAGAACGACAATTAGATGTTTGGCTAATAGAAATGTGCATGCACATAGAATTCTTGACAGAACGTTGACTAGGTAAGGGCATGCACACAGGAATGCATGTTGGTGCCTGATGGACAATTTAAAGGGGCTCCGACTAATGCTCTCTGGCTGACTAGACTTTCAGCTGTTTCCTGTGTCCTGCTAATACTTTGCTTGTTCCCTTGTTGCTGACTCGGCTTGACTTTGACCTGAACTTGGATCCTGCCTCTGCTCTGTCACCAGTTCCTGACCCCGGCTCCATTCTTGACCATGTCTCTGTCTTATGTCTTGGTACCTCACTACCCTACCCACCTTCCCACCTGACCTTTGCTATCCCTGCGACTATGCTGCTGTTCCTTGCTCTGCTCTCACATCTGGTTCAAGTGCCTATCCTGCTATCATCTGTATAAGCTCTGCTTATCACAGTGAGTTCCTGTCTCAAGCCTGCTAGGAGCTCTGACAAGCCTCACATCTGGAACCGGCAGCCTATGTGGAGTGTTCCTTTAACTTCGGCTGCATCAGCTACTGTTTCTGATCTGAGGTTCTGCCAGCCTGCCAGGGTCTGCATTTCCTGCTGCAAGCACTCTATCAACACCTGCCAGCACTCATGTTCCTCCTGTCACTTGGTACCCTCTGTTCGCCTTTCAGCGAAACCTGGGCTGTAGAAACAAGAGAGGCCTACCTTGTCATTTCAGTCTCCAATCAGATACATGACAGCAACCGTGCCACTCCTTGTACTGCTACACCCTGTCTCCAACTCCAGGGTGTTTGGCAAGAGGTGTAAGGGAAGCCCTCTTATCAACTCAGCCAATCTATCAATCGAGTATGGAAAGATGATTGAAAGGTCCATCTCCTCCATTCATAGATTCAGTTTCATTCATAATATCTGTATTATGGCTTCTTTGGATGGCAGAGCCGGGCGGAATGGGAAGGCATAGTCAGGCACCCTTTATGATAGACTGTGATAGCCCCTTAGTTTTATTAACCCCTGCTGCACTGGAAGAGTACAGCTGCAGGCTTGGACAGAAGGAAAATGTCACCTAACAGAAGAGGAATAAGCTCAAGAAACACATCCTACTATCAAATGTGCAGGTGGTCACATCTCTCTCCTGGCTCCTATATTCCGAATATGACTTGAAAAATGTATGTATGCTGCTCAGGCTCGATAAGGAGGCGATATATAAGTAGTACATCCAGCAGTTCATCGCCAGTCCAGCTGCTGCTAGAGGGCTGACTGGGGATCAAGCATGTCCTGGCTCCTGCAAAAGTTCAAGGAAGAAAGGGGGAGACCTCATGGTGCCCTACAGTGATGAATGGAGTGGAAACCTCAGCTACATCCTCAATGACCAGGTCACACCCCCAAGTGAAACATGTTGGGGCATGGCCAGCCAGGACTCCCTCCGGACTCATTAGCTAAGCTCCACTCCCATCTAATATAGGATCCTGCTAAGAAGGAAATTAAAGGCGAAGTATAGCCAAAGCTATTTTAGATATACTTCTCATATGGATCACAGGAGTGCAGTTCGTTCTTCACTCCTGTGACCTGTTATCAGCCGACAGCAGGCTTTAGCCCGCCATTGGTTGACGTCACTCTGCCAGTCCAGGCTCAGTAAAGATCCTGACTTTAAAGTTGGGATCCACCCAGATACCTGGACCAGGAGATGGCTCAGCCTCTCAGTGAGCTGCTGAGAGGCCGAGCCAGCCGCTCCTGTTCCCTCCACAGTGCAGCGCTCTAGTGAGGGCTGGAGGGACAGAGTAGAGAGCCGGTGATTGACAGTCACTGGCTCTCTGCAGGCTGAAGACCAAGAGCTGAGAGATCAGCAATGTTTGATCACTCATTTCTCTGTCCTGGAGGTGGTGGGTGATATATATAGCTGGCATTGCTCCTGCAGCCATCTGGGTAAGTCTGATTGTTTTTTTGTTTTTTTTTTAAAGCCAAACTTCTCTTTTAAAACATTCCTCTTCCTGGAACGATTGTAAAGCAAAATCCTGCTTAAAGAAGCAAAAGATTGCTTCCTGCCCACACACTGACTATAAGATATATCCCTTGTGCTGTTTTTTGTGTTTGTGTTTTTTATTTGGCTGTTAGGCTTTAAGACTACCCTGTGGAAAAAACTGATCTGTGGTAATGCTACCTGGCCATACATGCAAATTTTGGCCAGTTAAAGAGTCATGGTCCGGTTCATTTTGCTACATGACTGGCCCTGTCAGCCCCCACATTCCCAAAATCCTTCAATTGAAAAATCAAAAAGGGTCGGACAGAAAATTTTTGGCCAAACAATGGTCGCATTCAATCAGATACAGTTTTGTTACCTGACTTTTCATGTATACAATAAGTACAGCAGGACATTTGTCCATCCAAGCTGTATGGTTGAAAGAATATGTTTTTTTTTTTTCATTCGACCCACAGGCATAATAAAAAAAACAGCATATAGCCAGCATTTCCCTTTTAGCACAACCCCCACTACAAAATTAGCTAGACTTTAGCATATTATAGGCATATGTGCTTAAACAATTCCGCATTTTATTTTCCATGTCTCTTGATATAAATAAGTCCTGAAATGGTTCTGTATATACAATAATCTATAGTGATATGTTTTACAGGACACTGATGGGAAAATATGCAAAGCTTATAATCGAAGCACATATATTCTCTTTAACCAGTTACATTGATCCCGATGATCCGGAAGAACCTTGGTAAAATAGATTCTCATTAAGCAAATAATTCTTTCCTGACTCGTTCATTTCTTTCCTTCAATATATGGATTTCTCTGTGCTGGAACACTATAGCAGCACTCCCTTGCCTCAACCATCATATATTTGGCTAATATAAAACTTGAAAAGCTAAATCTCACTTCCTCTTACTTGTTTTTCATGGCAATTTGTGGATAAAAGAATTGTAAAAGCAGATTCCCTCCTGACGTCACAAGCGCAAACCACATCCTCCCGGGTTTCCTGCTCACAGCTCATTACAGGTATCCAAACTTCCCTGGTGTTTATTACATTTAGGGTGAAATGTCCTGTTTCTCATGGAAAACACCAGAAAAAAAAAATCTGTAAACCTTACTTTGGCCTCATCATCACATGAAGACTTTTAAATGAAAAACCAGAAGAAAAAACACGGTATCAAGATGTATACAACCAGAACACAGAGACCTGGATAAATATGAAGACTTGTATTACTTATTGCTGGCAAAATCAAAGCCAAACTTTATGTTTTCTTCATTTTGGATATCAGAGTATTGCAGATTTTTATTTTTATCTGTAATGCAGTGGCGGCTGGTGCTCAAAATTTTTTTTTTGGGAGCGGGGAATGCAAACAAACTGAAAAATACTGAAACACCCCCCCCCCCCCCCATCAATTACAGACTCACTGTGCCCATCAAATGCAGCCATTGTGCCCATTATATGCAGCCACTTGTGCCCATCATATGCAGCCACTCTGCTCATCATATGCAGCCACTGTGCCCATCAAACGCATCCACTTGTGCCCATCAAATGAAACCACTGTGCCCATCAGATGCAGCCACTTGTGCCCATCAAATGCAGCCATTGTGCCTGTCAAATGCAGCCACTTGTACCCATAAAATGCAGCCACTTGTACCCATCAAATGCAGCCATCGTGCCCATCAAATGCAGCCATTGTGCCTATCAAATGCAGCCATTGTGCCCATCAAATGCAGCCATTGTGCCCATCAAATTCAGACACTTGTGCCTGTCAAATGCAGCCGCCTGTGCCCGTCAAATGCAGCCACTGTGCCCACTGACCCCCCCCACTCGCGGCTCTGGCAGAACCCAAACCCTGCCCCCCGCGTGACTCTGGTGGCAGCACCCACCCCTCTGTGCGTGCGGCTCTGGCAGCACACTCCCCCCGCTAGCGTGGCTCTGGCAGAGGGGACTTACCGCAGCAGCTCCCCCAGTGTGTCTTCTCCGCTCCTCTTCCTAAGCGCCAGGCATCCAATAGGGTGGCCTGGCACTTTGGCCAATCAGGAAACAGGTCTGCCGCCCTGCCTCCTGATTGGCGGGGAGGACGGTTAGTGTGAAAATAGTGAATATTAATTCGCTATCATCACACAATTGGGTGGGATCAAGCGCACTCTCTGCTCCCTGAGCCAACCCTATCTTGAAGCCTATTAGAGCCCTGACATAGGAATCCATGTGTCCGGCATCCTGAAAGGGGCCAGGCGCATGGATGGGGGGGCGGCACTGGTTATGACTGTTGTAATGGGAAAGACACATGTAAGAGAGATATAGGGCTGCATACCCTAACTTAAATTTGAATGGGAACCCCAAGAGTAGGGATCATCCGAACACCAGGTTCAGTTCGCAGCAGAACATGTGAACGGACCGAAAGTTTGCGTGAACATTTGAACACCATTAAAGTCTATGGGACCCGAATGTGAAAAATCGAAAGTGTCAATTTTAAAGGCTAATATGCAAGCTATTGTCCTAAAAAGTGTTTGGGGACCTGGGACCTGCCCCAGGGGGCATGCAAAAAAGGTTTTAAAAAACAGTTTTTCTGGAGTAGTGATTTTAATAATGCTTAAAATTTCACAAATCCACGAATCCGAGAGGCTTTGCAAGATCCGGGAGTCCATGCAGCGAAGGTTTGCTGAGGCATTCGATCCGGAATCCTCTGGGTCACTAAGCATGACAAGTTCCACAGCCAACTCCTTCCAGCACATACAAGTCCGTGGGTTTCTGGGGACTGAAAATTATCCCTTGAAGACTGCTGCTGAGTGCCAGGCTCCACCTCCATGCTAACACAATCATCCTCCTCCACCTCTTCCTGTGTGATCGGCGGGCCCACAGGAATACTGTCTGGATAAAGAGGGCCTTGAGAGGTAACAAAGTCCTCCTCTTCCTCCCTCTGTTCTGCCTCAAGTGCCCTGTCCATTATTCCATGAAGAGTGTGCTCCAACAGGAAGACAAGAGGGACAGTATCACTGATGCATGAACTGTCACTGCTCACCATCCTCATGGCCTCCTCAAATGGTGACAGGACAGTGCATGCATCCTTGAGCAGTAACCACTGGTGTGGCGAAAAAAGCCAAGCTCCCCTGATCTTGTCCCCATGCCATACTCACACAGGTACTCATTGATGGCCCTCTGCTGTGTGTGCAACCTTTTTGCCTGAGTGCTTGGGTAGCCCCTTGAATGCCTACGAACGCCTACTGAGCACCGCTGGTTCAGAGGAGAAATCTGCAGAGGAAGAGGTCATAGAGAAAGAAGCAGAGGAGGCGGTGGATGAGAGAGGTGTGGCAGAATCACCACTACTAGCATTTTGGAGGCATGGTGGCGGAACAACCTACAATACTGCACCCTGTCCAGTATCCTTCCCAGCTGCCAGCAGAGTTACCCAGTGTGCCGTGAAAGAAAGGTAACGTCCCTGTCCATGCCTGCTGGACTATGAGTCAGCAGTAATATGCACCTTACCACTGACTGCCCTGTCCAACCAGGCCAAGACATTGCCTGCCACATGCCGGTAGAGAGCCGGAATGGCCTTCAGTGAAAAGAAATGGTGTTTGGGAATCTGCCACTGAGGTACGGCACATTCCACAAATTCACGAAAGGGGGCAGAGTCTACCAGCTGAAAAGGCAGCAGTTGGCGTGCTAGCAAAATAGCCAAGCTAGCATTCAGCCGCTGAGCATGTGGATGGCTGGGACCAAATTTCTTTTGATAATTTAGCAACTGGAGTAGGGAAATTTACCTGCTACAATCGGATGTTGGTGTAGCGATAGCAGATTGCCTGCAAGTACTTGGCTCACCTAATTCTACACCTTCATTCCTCACAGTGCAGGTTTCTGAGAGGACTGAAGGTATAGTGGGGTTGGAGATCCCAGCTCATGAGGAGCAAGGAGAGGTCCACCTTATTCTTTGATGTGGGTCTTTTAAGTACTGTTGCTAACAACGGACTGCATGGGAGGTCGACATATGTCTGGTCAAGCATGTGGTGCCCAGGCAGCTGCTGTTTTGGCCACGTTTTATACGCTTCAGACATATGTTGCAAATAGCAATGGTGCGATCTGTGTCACACGTCTCAAAAAAGGCCCACAGCAAAGAACTTTTCAAAACACACGGGGAGTCAGCAGCACCCTGCACATGTGGAGCTCTGCGGTGTGATGCAGTCGAGTGACTGCCCTTAAGCTGGCCCCTTGAGGGCATCCTGCCTTGTTAGAGATGTGCCTCCTCCTCCTCTCTTCTATCAGGCACCCACGTAGAGTCAGTGACCTCATCATCCCCTCCCTCCTCATCACTGTAGCAAACCTGGCAGTATGCTGCAGCTGGGGGAACATGACTGCCAGTTTCTTGTCCTTCTTGGGCACCCCCTCTCTCTGGACTCACGTTACTGCCTTCCTCAACCTGGGTACCATCATCGGAGCTGAAGGAGTGATGACATTGAGCCAATGGAATAAGCCGCTTTCGTAGCTGCATTGGCAGGCAAACTACTCTGAGCCTGGGTGACAGACAATGAGTAGGATGAGGACGGCTTAGTTATCCACTCTACCAACTCTTCTGCATGTTGTGGATCAACACGGCCAGCTGCCGAAAAGGATGCTGAGGATGCACCGTGTCCACGACCAGCACTGTTGGCTGAAGACACAGAGCCTGTTTGCCCTCTTTTAGTGGCCTGTGAGCATCTGCCTCTCCTTGGTGGCCTTCCAGACATGCTGTAAAATTTTATTAGCAAAACACCCTCTGAAGTTTACTAGAAAAAGTACACCAGGAATGGAATATATATATATATATATATGTAGGAGACTGTATATATATTTATTGCACTGCAGATCACTGAATCACCTGCCTGTCTGCCTGAACGTGTATTTGAAAATGTACACCAGGAATGGCCTTCAGTCAGATATAGGCTTGGCTAGACTGGAATGCAGTGGATATATATATATATATTATATATATATATATATATATATATATATATATATATATGAGACTGTAGATATATGGAATGCACTGGAGATCACTGAATCACCTGCCTGCCTGACAGTATATTAGAAAACGTACACCAGGAACAGGCTGCAGTCAGATCTAGCTACATTGGATACAGTGGATATATATATATATATATATATATATATATATATATATATATATACACACACACACACACACACATATACAGTGCCTTGCGAAAGTATTCGGCCCCCTTGAACTTTTCAACCTTTTGCCACATTTCAGGCTTCAAACATAAAGATATAAAATTTAATTTTTTTGTGAAGAATCACCAACAAGTGGGACACAATTGTGAAGTGGAACGAAATCTATTGGATATTTTAAACTTTTTTAGCAAATAAAAAACTGAAAAGTGGTGCGTGCAAAATTATTCAGCCCCTTTACTTTCAGTGCAGCAAACTCACTCCAGAAGTTCAGCGAGGATCTCTGAATGATCTAATGTTGTCCTAAATGACTGATGGTGATAAATAGAATCCACCTGTGTGTAATCAAGTCTCTGTATAAATGCACCTGCTCTGTGATAGTCTCAGGGTTCTGTTGAAAGCGCAGAGCATCATGAAGACCAAGGAACACACCAGGCAGGTCCGTAATACTGTTGTGGAGAAGTTTAAAGCCGGATTTGGATACAAAAAGATTTCCCAAGCTTTAAACATCCTAAGGAGCACTGTGCAAGCGATCATTTTGAAATGGAAGGAGTATCAGACCACTGCAAATCTACCAAGACCTGGCCGTCCCTCTAAACTTTCAGCTCAGACAAGGAGAAGACTGATCAGAGATGCAGCCAAGCGGCCCATGATCACTCTGGATGAACTGCAGAGAACTACAGCTGAGGTGGGAGAGTCTGTCCACAGGACAACAATCAGTAATACACTGCACAAATCTGGCCTTTATGGAAGAGTGGCAAGAAGAAAGACATTTCTCAAAGATATCCATAAAAAGTCTCGTCTAAAGTTTGCCACAAGCCACCTGGGAGACACACCAAACATGTGGAAGAAGGTGCTCTGGTCAGATGAAACCAAAATCTAACTTTTTGCCCACAATGCAAAACGATATGTTTGGCGTAAAAGCAACACAGCTCATCACCATCAACACACCATCCCCACTGTCAAACATGGTGGTGGCAGCATCATGGTTTGGGCCTGATGCTTTTCTTCAGCGGGGACAGGGAAGATGGTTAAAATTGAGGGGAAGATGGATGCAGCCAAATACAGGACCATTCTAGATGAAAACCTGTTGGAGTCTGCAAAAGACCTGAAACTGGGATGGAGATTTATCTTCCAACAAGCCAATGATCCCAAACATACAGCAAAATCTACAAAGGAATGGTTCACAAATAAACGTATCCAGGTGTTAGAATGGCCAAGTCAAAGTCCAGACCTGAATCCAATCGAGAATCTGTGGAAAGAGCTGAAAACTGCTGTTCAAACGCTCTCCATCCAACCTCACTGAGCTCGAGCTGTTTTGCAAGGAAGAATGGGCAAGAATTTCAGTCTCTCGATGTGCAAAACTGATATAGACATACCCCAAGCGACTTGCAGCTGTAATCGCAGCAAAAGGTGGCTCTACAAAGTATTAACGCCCCACTTTTCATTTTTTTATTAGTTAAAAAAGTTTCAAATATCCAATAGATTTTGTTCCACTTCACAATTGTGTCCCACTTGTTGGTGATTCTTCACAAAAAATAAAAATTTCATATCTTTATGTTTGAAACCTGAAATGTGGCAAAAGGTTGAAAAGTTCATACTTTCGCAAGGCACTGTATATATATATTAAATGAACTGCAGCTAACTGAATCACCTGCCTGCCTGAAGTATATTAGAAAGTACACCAGGAACGGACTGCAGTCAGCTCTAGCTAAACTGGATACAGTGGATTTATATATATATATATATATATATATATATATATATATATATATATATATATATATATACACACGAGACTGACTGTATATATATTTATATATTAAATACACTGCAGCTACAGTAACTGAATCACCTGCCTGCTTGAAGTATATTAGAAAGAGTACACCAGGAATGGACTGCAGTGAGATCTAGCTAAACTGGATACAGTGGATATATATATATATATACACACACATATATACACACAAGACTGACATATATATATATATATATATATATATATATATATATATATATATATATATATATTGTAGACATGTCACTGGTGAAGTGATCGAGGGGGTGTACATCTCACCTAGGTTGCTACACAGTGTGAGATGGTAAATCCAGGATGGATCAGTTTCTCAGCAGCGATATGCTGCTGAGTTGTTATTTAATTTTGCCGGGCCTGGGTTTATATGGAATGGCAGGTAGGTTTGGTAGAGGGACCTGTCATTCCACATCTCCCGATCCAGTTCTGGGTTTGGGATCAGGTGAGCTTTGATCCTAATTAGCCTGGGAAGCTAAAGGCTCTGCAAGGTCTGCAGGTGATTGCTCCCAGCCAGGGAAACGAACAGTCTGTGTGTTTGAGGAAGCTGCAAGCACAGCCAGTGCTGGAGCTAACATCCACCCTGCGATATCCAGGCGAAAGACGCTGCGTTTATAAGTGTCAGATAGGTGAGA
The DNA here is from genome assembly GCF_037356315.1 of Lithobates pipiens. Classification (NCBI taxonomy): domain Eukaryota; kingdom Metazoa; phylum Chordata; class Amphibia; order Anura; family Ranidae; genus Lithobates; species Lithobates pipiens. The sequence continues at coordinate 80,337,249 of NW_027507748.1, forward strand.
AGAACCTGTTAGTAAGCGCCCAGCCGGGCTAGGTTGTTTTGTTTTTGTTATTATTTTGTGCCTGTTATACACAAGAAGCACGGTGTTGCTGTATACTTTGTTTGTTGGACTGTTTGTACCACGAATAAACGCCAAGTTCTACTTTATAAAGTCCAAGTCTGCTGTGAACTGTGTCCAAACACACCCTACCCCGGGAAGATCCCTTACAATTGGTGGAGGTAGCGGGCAACGCGGTTGCTAGGGGCAACGGTGTGGACAGACTTGGCTACAGCTGCTGATGTCCTGGGTGAAAGCTGCAACTACACTCCAAAAACAGTCCAGCAACATGGAGGAGATGCTGAAGCAGTTTATGCAAGTGAGTTTGCAACAACAGCAGGCTCAGACAGAGGCCAATAGACGACATGAACAGTCCATGGCTGAACAACAGCAGATGATCGCTGCACAACAGCAGGCTCAGATAGAGGCCAATAGACGACATGAACAGTCCATGGCTGCACAACAACAACTTATTGAGCACCTGATAGCAAATCGAGAGGCGCCTGTGGTGATGGGAGCCGCTCCAGAGATTTTTTCTGGGAGAAGGACTGTGCAGAAAGCGCTGCAAAAGATGACTGCTGAGGACGATGTTGAGGCCTATCTAACAGTATTTGAGCGCGTGGCTGAGCGAGAGAAGTTACCAGCCGCTGAGTGGGCAGAGGTAATTGCGCCCTATTTAACAGGTGAACCTCAAAAGGCCTACTATGACCTCAGTGAGCAAGAGGTTAAGGACTATACTCGGCTAAAAGAGGAGATACTTGCCCGACTAGGAGTTACTACTGCAGTCCGTGCCCGGAGGGTACGCAACTGGAGCTACAGTCTGGACAAATCAGCGAGGTCCCAGATGTATGACCTAATCCATTTGGCAAGAAAGTGGTTGGAGCCAGACACTTCTACTCCTGCACAAATCCTAGAGAAGGTCGTGATGGATCGCTACCTCCGAGCGCTTCCTACTGACCTGCAACGCTGGGTGGGACAAGGTGATCCTAGGAACGCAAACGAACTTGTCAACCTTGTGGAGAGGTTCCAGGCGACTGAGGACTACCTCCGTGATGTTCCTGCAGCATCTTCACCTCCCCGGAGCGCCAGATCTGTGCCGTCAGCTGGTAAGAGACTTCCATCTATTGGGGGAGTGTGGAGGGGTGCTGATGGGGGGAAAAGGGCTCAAGTGGTGTCTCAGGGACAAAAGACTGGTGATGGTCCCGGGTGGCTAAGGGGCTCTGAAAAGGACTCCTTGCCAAAGAGACCAGGCCCTATCCAGTGTTGGAGATGCCATGAGGCGGGACACGTGTCTGCCCATTGCCCTCTTACCTCTGAACCCATGGAATGTGACGCTAGCCGGCGTCAGTCGCTATTTGCGGAACCATCTTGTGCTGCAGTTCCTGGACTAGAGACTGAACCGCAAATCTGCAACATCACAATCAATGACTTTCCTGTTAAAGCGTTAATGGACTCAGGAAGCCTTGTAACCTTGGTGCATGCTAGCCTGGTGACTGGGGACTTAGAGTCTAAAAAGCATATGAGTGTTGTGTGCATACATGGTGATACAAAAGTGTACCCTATAGTGCTGGCTAAAGTCGGGACTGAACAAGGCACCGTACAATATGAAGTGGGTGTGGTTAAAAACCTCATGCATAATGTAATATTGGGGCGCGATTTTCCATTATTCTGGGCTCTTTGGGAAAAAAGAAAAATCCCCAAAAGGAGTGAGGATACCTCTAAGGGGGTTGCCTTGTCCACTGTGAATGATAAAAATGTGCAGGATGAAAATGATTGTTTTCCTTTGCAGGTCCTGGCTGGGGAGGAGGAGGCTCCTCCCACTGAGCAAAATATACTAGACTTAGAGGTGTCTAGCGATAATTTTGGGACTGCACAATTACAGGACCCCACTCTCAAAAATGCGAGAGAGCAGGTTGCTGTTATGAACGGGGTACCTCAGGAACCAGATGCTGAAAAAAGATTTCCACATTTTTCGGTGACTAATGATCTTTTCTATAGAGTCAATAAGGTTAAAGATGAGATTGTGGAACAGCTTCTGGTACCTAAGCCGTACCGGCGTCAGGTGCTTGACATGGCACATAACCATGTTCTTGGGGGACACTTGGGGACTGACAAAACGCGAGAGAGGGTTCTCCAGAGGTTTTTTTGGCCGGCCATATATGATGACATTAAAAAATACTGTGAGTCGTGCCCCACATGTCAGGTTAGTGCCCCAGTGTCACATTTTCGCAGTCCTTTGGTTTCGCTCCCTATTATAGAGGTGCCTTTTGAGCGTATTGCCATGGATTTAGTGGGTCCCATTGTAAAGTCAGCTAGAGGACACCAGTATATTTTGGTAGTCCTGGATTATGCGACCCGCTATCCTGAGGCTGTACCCTTAAGAAACACTGCATCTAAAACAATTGCACGTGAGTTGTTTTATATGTTCTCTAGGACTGGGATCCCCAAAGAAATCCTAACTGACCAAGGTACGCCATTTATGTCGAAAGTAATGAAGGAATTATGTAAACTATTTAAAATCTCACACATCCGTACCTCTGTATACCACCCCCAGACGGACGGATTGGTGGAGAGATTTAATAAAACTTTGAAACATATGTTGAAGAAAGTGGTGGCAAAAGATGGTCGTGACTGGGATCATTTATTACCCTACCTCATGTTTGCTATTAGGGAGGTGCCCCAAGCGTCCACAGGGTTCTCACCATTCGAGTTGGTCTATGGTCATCACCCTAGGGGTCTACTGGACATTGCAAAAGAGACATGGGAGAATGAGTCCACCCCATACAAGAGTGTTATTGAGCATGTAGCACAAATGCAGGACCGTATAGCCACTGTAATGCCCCTGGTAAGGGAACACCTCCAGAGAGCTCAAGAGGCCCAAAGTAGAATTTACAACCGGTCCGCAAGAATCAGGACATTCAACCCAGGCGATAGGGTCCTTATACTAGTCCCCACTGTTGAGAGTAAATTCTTGGCGAAGTGGCAAGGTCCTTATGAAATTGTTGAAAAGATCAGTGAGGTGAACTACAAGGTGCACCAACCAGGTAGAAGGAAGCCTTTCCAAGTTTATCACATAAACTTGATCAAGCCCTGGAAAGACAGGGAATCCTTGGGGGCGACAAATACTGTTAATAATTTGTCACAACCAATCCCTCCAGTCAAGGTAGGTGATACTCTATCAGTGTCACAGAAACAGGAGGCTCAGGAATTTTTACAGAAAAACAAAAACAAGTTCTCTGACCTCCCAGGGCGTACACACCTCATCCATCATCACATTGAAACTGAGCCTAGAAGCAGAGTAAACCTTAAGCCCTATAGGATACCCGAGGCACGTAGGGAAGCCGTATCTGCCGAGGTAAAACGTATGCTTGCTCTGGGGGTAATTGAGGTGTCACAGAGTGAATGGTCCAGCCCAATTGTGCTAATCCCAAAGCCCAATGGAACTTGGAGGTTCTGTAACGATTTCAGAAAGTTGAATGAGATCTCCAAGTTCGATGCGTATCCTATGCCCAGGGTAGATGAGTTGATTGAGAAGTTGGGTAACGCCAGGTACATAACCACCCTCGATCTCACAAAGGGCTACTGGCAGATTCCACTTTCTGGTGAGGCTAAAGAGAAAACTGCATTCTCCACCCCTGATGGGCTATTCCAGTATGTAGTGATGCCATTCGGGTTACATGGAGCCCCTGCAACTTTCCAGAGGTTGATGGACTTGATTCTGCGACCACATCGTGATTACTCAGCTGCCTACCTCGATGATGTGGTCATTTTTAGCCCTGATTGGGAAAGTCACCTCTGTAAGGTACAGGCCGTGTTGGATGCCATAAGTGATGCGGGGTTGACCATAAATGCCGAGAAGTGTGCTCTAGCCCTAGAAGAGGCCAAATATCTAGGCTACATTATTGGGAGAGGGTTGATTAAGCCACAGCTAAATAAAATTGAGGCAATACAGAATTGGCCTAGACCCCTGACAAGGAAACAGGTTAGAGCTTTCCTGGGTATTACGGGGTATTACCGTAGATTTGTGCCGAACTTTGCCTCAGTTGCTGCTCCACTAACTGACTTGACAAAGGGCGGAAAGACAGCAATGGTCACGTGGACCCCAGAGGCCGAGAAGGCTTTCCAAAGCCTTAAGTCTGCCTTGTGCCAACCACCTGTGTTAGTCACCCCCGATTTCAGGCGAGAATTTCTGGTCCAGACAGATGCCTCTAACACAGGCTTAGGTGCAGTACTCTCACAAGTAGTGAATGGTGAGGAGCATCCAGTGACGTACTTGAGTAGAAAACTAACCCCGGCCGAGAAAAATTATGCCATTGTGGAGCGAGAATGTTTGGCAGTAAAGTGGGCCCTAGAATCGTTAAAGTATTACTTGCTAGGCAGGAAATTCAAGTTGGTGACAGACCATGCCCCCCTAACATGGATGAAGTTAAACAAGGAGAGAAATGCAAGAGTGACTAGATGGTTTCTCTCCCTACAAAACTTTAATTTTACTGTGGAACACAGGCCAGGGAAATTACAGGCAAATGCTGACGCATTGTCAAGGGTAAGTTGTCTGTGGGGACAAAAGGCTCAGCCCTCCGGTCTGAAAAAGAGGGGGGGGATATGTAGACATGTCACTGGAGAAGTGATCGAGGGGGTGTACATCTCACCTAGGTTGCTACACAGTGTGAGATGGTAAATCCAGGATGGATCAGTTTCTCAGCAGCGATATGCTGCTGAGTTGTTATTTAATTTTGCCGGGCCTGGGTTTATATGGAATGGCAGGTAGGTTTGGTAGAGGGACCTGTCATTCCACATCCCCCGATCCAGTTCTGGGTTTGGGATCAGGTGAGCTTTGATCCTAATTAGCCTGGGAAGCTAAAGGCTCTGCAAGGTCTGCAGGTGATTGCTCCCAGCCAGGGAAACGAACAGTCTGTGTGTTTGAGGAAGCTGCAAGCACAGCCAGTGCTGGAGCTAACATCCACCCTGCGATATCCAGGCGAAAGACGCTGCGTTTATAAGTGTCAGATAGGTGAGAAGAACCTGTTAGTAAGCGCCCAGCCGGGCTAGGTTGTTTTGTTTTTGTTATTATTTTGTGCCTGTTATACACAAGAAGCACGGTGTTGCTGTATACTTTGTTTGTTGGACTGTTTGTACAACGAATAAACGCCAAGTTCTACTTTATAAAGTCCAAGTCTGCTGTGAACTGTGTCCAAACACACCCTACCCCGGGAAGATCCCTTACAATATATATATATTAAATACACTGCAGCTAACTGAATTGCCTGCCTGCTCAATCTAAATGAAATGACACTCTGTCTCAGTCAATGGCAGCAACACAATACACAGGGCCAACGTGCAGGTGGTCTTATATAGCGTGGACTTAACCCCCTAAACCATAATTGTCCAAAGGCACCCTGTCTTTGGCCAATTATAGCTCTCTTTGCTGATAATGCTGAGATTGGCCAAAGCATGCAGGCACCCTAAAGCTCAAATACACATGAATGTCTACGCATATATGGCACCGGCAGGGTGATCAATCTCCCTGCCATCACAGTGAAAGAAATGCATTAGCATTTCTCTTATAGTAGAGCAGGGAAGATGGAGATCTTTCCCATCTTCCTGATGGCACACAAAGCAATAATGTGCATGGGATGATTTAGGTGTGCCCTGGAACATCCGTCACATCCTGTGCACACGCCTATACTCCCCAGTATGGACATAGATAGCAATAAAAACCTGCTGGAGGCTCTAAACTAGGGGTAGTAAATTAAAGGCAGTCCGGTCACAAAAAAGATTTCAAGAAAGAGGTCAGAATCACAAGTCTGTGCCATGAAAGATTGTATGCGTCTTCTTTACCTTTTTAGCACAAGTCGCACTCTCTGGTGCTTTTCTTATTTTTTCCTGCACACACTCTGGTAATACTCTGTAAATGTAAATGTCCTCAATAGTGTTCCCCCTTACATCAGGTGCCCCTGCCAGAGTAATTCATTACATTGTGTGTCCCCATCAGACTACCCCTATAAATCAGAGGTTGCACTGGAGGATTCTACCTCCCAGGCCTATTCCCTGGAAAAGGGTTGATGCTGAAAGAAGGGCCAGAGTCTGGGACTTCAAAGGTTTATACTGCCTTGCTGGAGGGTACATGAAGCTAGAGCCTTGATGAAGCACCAGGAGGCTCTTGCTGTCCTGTAGAGCTGTGTACAAGCTGCTGCTGGTGGACACTGTAGGAAGTCTGGTTGCTCAGTTGTAAGCGGTTCACATCACTGTGAATTGGATGTGGGATCCCCGCGTCCAATACGCAATGGCAGGTGATTTTGACCGGCTCTCTATGGAGCTGGTTCACATATCTCCATTGCAGCTCCAGTGCAAATTTGCAAAGGAGCCCTGTGCGTCTTTAGGTCCATTTCAGGTCCAAAATTCAGCCAAAAGTTTGGGCTGAAATCAGACCTGAAACGGACTCCAACTGGGACCCACATTCAGCGATGGTGTGAAGCCAGCCAAAAGGTATTTGTACTGTATGAACCTGCTCAACAGTCTGAACAGTGCAGACTTATGATCTTAACAGTTCCTGTGTTGGTTGTTGTTAACGAGGATGTCTGGAGTGATTTTATGTAACTTTTTGGGTATTCTGTGCCCTAACACTCTCTAAATGAGTTTGTTGTACCTAATAAACCCTTTAAACATTATAAAGCCCAATTTCTTCCACCCCAAAGAGTCAAGAATTCTGCCCTGGGGTTTGAAACACTAGCCCACCAAGCCAGCTTGGGGTCCCACTAAGCTGCGCAGGTGTAGGTAGGTGCTAAAGAACACTTATTTTTGCATAAATGCACATGCAGAAACAAACACACACAAAGATGAAAGCATATTTATACATAATAATTTGTGGGGAAGTGCACTGTGGTGTGGCAGCAGTAATTGCACAGACTCTGATTGTAGAGAACAGAACTTGTATTAATGCAGAATCCAGTAATTCACAACACACATGGTGGGAAAGCACATGACCAAGAACACTCACAGTATGTAAAAGCAATGTGTAGCAGAGCAAGTCTCAGATGTGTCTACAGCATCTGTCTTCAGGGGCAAAATGCCATCTGGCTGGTCCATACCCAAACAGAGAGATCTTCAGGTAGGATAGTGTGTCCGTAACCTTTCCCTATTCATCTGGAACCTTTTCCTGTTGTTAATCACTGTCCCTGTCAGAAGGGTGACCTGTCTCTATGCCACCCACATGCAAAATTTGCACCAAGCTTCCAGAGCCAGGGCTTTAAATAAGCTCAAGCTGACTCCAGATGGCTGCTAGAGTCACATGGGACAGCAGCATTCAATCGGATAGCTTCCAGTGACCCTGGAAACCATAGAGGAACCATGTTCCTCTTGACTTCCTCTCCCCCTGCAATGTTACTGCGGCTGAGCACCACCTGCAGTGGAGAAAGTAGACTGCACCTGCCTACAAATTATTACTGAACTTTGTGCTTCTACATATATTCAATGAATTGCTTGGATCTGTTCCTTCATTTAGGAAGTAGGAAAATTCAAGACTTGCTTTATATGTTTTCTTGATTTTAGAGAATTGTTATATGAAAATAAACTGCATGGAAAGGTGTTTATGTACACAAAGAAATATGGGCAAACAAAGCAGGATTCTTTGAATAAATGATCCTTTCAAATGTAGATCATCCTTTATCATGCTGTGACCGTGTTACTCTGAGCAGATAGATATGTTTATTTGTCTTTGCTGAATGCATTCATATTTATTTCATTTATACATTGAAAGTAAGGCTCAGAATAATGATAATGCATGATTTTTAGTCTGGCAGCAAAGCTTATTTTTGTAAGTTCCGCTTTTTATATCTATACACATGTCATTTTACCATTTCAGGTCCACAAACAGGACTTTCATGCTTATTTACCAATCGTTGTAATGTGCAGAGTCCCACAGCAACTTCCATCAGTAAGAGCAATGACAAATGGTTTCTGATTTGTTGCTATAGTTACAGCATTTCACGATCCCGGAATTGTATCATAATTATTGAGCATATGGTTAATAAACAATTACATAAAAGACATTCCGAATAAGGAAAATACAATGCATTGACTGAAAATATGTTGCATCCATCTCTATTATAATATACAGTATATATATATATATATATATATATATATACAGTGGTGTGAAAAAGTGTTTGCACCCTTCCTCATTTCCTGTTCCTTTGCATGTTTGTCACACTTAAGTGTTTCGGAACATCAAACCAATTTAAACAATAGTCAAGGACAACACAAGTAAACACAAAATGCAATTTGTAAATGAAGGTGTTTATTATTAAAGGTGAAAAAAAATCCAAACCATCATGGCCCTGTGTGAAAAAGTGATTGCCCCCTAAACCTAATAACTGGTTGGGCCACCCTTAGCAGCAACAACTGCAACCAAGCGTTTGCGATAACGTGCAATGAGGCTTTTACAGCGTCCTGGAGGAATTTTGGCCCACTCATCTTTGCAGAATTGTCCTAATTCAGTTACATTAGAGGGTTTTCGAGCATGAACGGCCTTTTTAAGGTCATACCACAACATCTCAATAGGATTCAGGTCAGGACTTTGGCTAGGCCACTCCAAAGTCTTCATTTTGTTTTTCTTCAGCCATTCGGTGGTGGACTTGCTGGTGTGTTTAGGATCATTGTCCTGCTGCAGAACCCAAGTTCGTTTCAGCTTGAGTACACGAACAGATGGTCGGACATTCTCCTTCAGGATCTCTTGGTAGACAGCAGAATTCATAGTTCCTTTTATCACGGCAAGTCTTCCAGGTCCTGAAGCAGCAAAACAGCCCCAGACCATCACACTACCACCACCATATTTTACTGTTGGTATAATGTTCTTTTTATGAAATGCAGTGTTCCTTCTACGCCAGATATACTTGGACACACACCTTCCAAAGAGTTCCACTTTTGTCTCATCGGTCCACAGAATGTTGTCCCAAAAGTCTTGGGGATCATCAAGATGTGTTGTGGAGAAATTGAGACGAGCTTTGATGTTCTTTTTGCTCAGCAGTGGTTTTCTCCTTGGAACTCTGCCATGCAGGCCATTTTTGCCCAGTCTTTTCCTGATGGTGGAGGCATGAACGCTGACCTTAACTGAGGCAAGTGAGGCCTGCAGTTCCTTGGACGTTGTTGTGGGGTCTTTTGTGACCTCTTGGATGAGTCGTCGCTGCGCTCTTGGGGTAATTTTGGGCAGCTGGCCACTCCTGGGAAGGTTCACCACTGTTCCATGTCTTCGCCATTTGTGGATAATGGCTCTCACTGTGGTTCGCTGGATTCCCAAAGCTTTGGAAATGGCTTTATAACCCTTTCCAGACTGATAGATCTCAATTACTTTCTTTCTCAATTGTTCCTGAATTTCTTTGGGTCTCGGCATGATGTGTAGCTTTTAAGGATCTTCTGGTGGACCTTACTGTGTCAAGCAGCTCCTATTTAAGTGATGCCTTGATTGTGAACAGGTGTGGCAATAATCAGGCCTGGGTGTGGCTAGAGAAATTGAACTCAGGTGTGGACAACCACAGTTATAGTATGTTTTAACAAGGGGGGCAATCACTTTTTCACACAGGGCCATGATGGTTTGGATTTTTTTTCACCTTTAATAATAAACACCTTCATTTACAAATTGCATTTTGTGTTTACTTGTGTTGTCCTTGACTATTGTTTAAATTGGTTTGATGTTCCGAAACACTTAAGTGTGACAAACATGCAAAGGAACAGGAAATGAGGAAGGGGGCAAACACTTTTTCACACCACTGTATATATAGTACATTATGGTAATAATACAGGATCAGGACCCAATTAGATTCATACATGGTAATGATACAAACTTGAACAATAACCATAATTAAACACAAATATTACAATTGGCCAATATAATCTGGGAACTCTCTTATTCCCCAACAAGGATAATGAATAGATTAATGCAGGCAGTAATACATAGTCCAATGGATCACATATATACACATACACAATAGTGCCCAATTATAGGGACTAATGGATCCCCAGGACCGGTGCTACCACTAGGCAAACTAGGCGGCCACCTAGGGTGCCCTGCTGCCTAGGGCGCCCGGCCACCAGTTTTCCTACACTCTTTTCTCTGCAGCAAGCAGCATCAGCAGGCAGCCGCCGCTCTGTTCACACATAGTATCAGAGGCACAGCAGTGGTGGAGGACTGTGTCTGTGTTTCGACTGAAGGGTGCTGGTAGGCTGCATTGAAGGTCGCTAGTAGGCTGCATTGAAGGTCGCTGGTAGGCTGCATTGAAGGGCGCTGGTAGGCTGCATTGAAGGGCGCTGGTAGGCTGCATCAAAGGGCACTTGGTAGGCTGCATTAAAGGGCACTGGTAGGCTGCATTAAAGGGTGCTGGTGAGGCTACTTTTGATGGGCGCTGGCGAGGCTGCATTTGATGGGCGCTGGCGAGGCTGCATTTAATGGGTGCTTTATTAAAAAGGTGGGATTTACATGTGCAGGGAAAAGGGGCGGAGTCAGCCAAGGGGGGGTGGCACAATGAGATTTCGCCTAGGGTGTCAAAAATCCTTGCACCAGCCCTGTGGATCCCTAACCTAAATGTTGTTTCAGCCCATGAGGAGTAGATATAGACATGCATGGAACCAATTACCTATGGTAGTAATAATGGTTAGAGTGAGCATAGCAAAGTACACGCCACCTGTAGCTCGACACGTTTGATGGCTGAAGCCAACCTTCAGGAGCGAAGCACGTGAACAGAATTAAGGTGTCTGTATGGTGGTCAATTGTAGTATTTGTGTTCAATTATGGTTATTGTTTGAGTTCGTATCATTACCATGTATGAATCGAACTGGGTCCTGATGTATTATTACCATGATGTACCCTGGCTATGAACTATTAAATACCTTGTACTCAATTTTATATATCTATTTATTTCGTACCCATATGTTTCAGTTAAAGTCCCGATTTCCATTTCCCCTTTCCCTCCCTTCACTTCCCCTTACTACTTCCCTTCTACTTTATTATGTACACCTTAATACTGCTTTAATTCTTCAAGGCATAGATTCAACAAGATGAGTAAAGGGATGGACATGGTCAGCAACAATACTCAGGTAGGCCATGGTGTTTAAACGATGCTCAATTGGTACTAAGGGGCCCAAAGTGTTCCAAGAAAATATCCCCCACACCATTACACCACCACCACCAGCCTGAACTGTTGATACAAGGCAGGAGGGATCCATACATTCATGTTGTATACACGAAATTCTGATGCTACCTCTGAATGTCGCAGCTGAAATCGAGACTCATCAGATCAGGCAACATTTTTTCAGTCTTCTTACTGTCCAATTTTGGTGAGCCTGTGTGAATTGTAGCCTCAGTTTCCTGTCCTTAGATGACAGGAGTTGCACCTGGTGTGGTCTTCTGCTGCTGTAGCCTATCTGTTTCAAGGTTCAATGTGTTGTGCATTCAGAGATGGTATTCTGCATACCTTGGTTGTAACTAGTGGTTATTTGAGTTACTGTTGGCTTTTTATCATCTCAAACCAGCCTGCCCATTCTCCTCTGACCTTTGCCATCAACAAGGCATTTTCCTCCACATAACTGTCGCTCACTGGATATTTTCTCTTTTTTGGATCATTCTCTGTAAACCCTAGAGATGGTCTTGGGTGAAAATCTCAGTAGATTGTCAGTTTGTGAAATACTCAGACCAGCCCATCTGGCACTAACTAACAATCATGTCACATTCAAAGTCACTTAAATTCCCTTTCTTCCCCATTCTGATGCTAGGTTTGAGCTTCAGCAAGTTATCTTCACCACATCTAGATGCCTAAATGCAGTGAGTTGCTGCTATGTGATTAGCAATTTGTGTTACCAAGCAATTGAACAGGTGCACCTAATAAAGTGGGTGGTGAGTGTGTGTATATATATATATATATACATATTGTAACATTGGGGGATGTTTAACTCAGATGCCTTTTCAGTAAGTTCACAGCGAACAGGAACTTTCGTTTAAGGGCATGGTAGCCCACTTTTATTAAAAAGAAACAACATAAAGTTCACACATGCACTTGGTTGCCCACACAGGGGTTCTTCTGCCAAAAAAACAATACATGAAAAATGCCAAGCCACCTGGCTCTCTTCAGCAGCACTGCCACCTAGGCTTTACAATTCAGCCCTCCTGGCCTTATAACAGGGTTCCCGCACAACTACTGTACCTCTTTTCAGCTTCCTTGCTGCTCAGGCCTTCCACTTCAGGCTCTCATTTGTCTCAGATGTGCACAGCATTAACACACACAGTGTCAATCTAGAAAGCAGCCCCTCACTGCTCTGATCCTCAGACTTGGGTCTCTGGCTTTCACTAGTGCACACCTGGACTCTCTGGACTCTCTGGACTCTCTGGACTCTCTGGACTCTCTGGACTCTCTGGACTCTCTGGACTCTCTGGAGACCTCCTGTCTCTCTGGGTGGAGCCCAGAACCCTAATCCTAACTTTGCTATAAGCCCAGGACCCACCTGCTCAATCAACCAGCCAGACTCCTGGCTGTTCCAAAAACCCGGTCCCAGGATTGGAGATTCCATCCCACCCATAACGCTATGGAATCTCCGGGCTCCAGGTCCCCAAGTGGATTTTACAAACTTTGGAGGAAACTGATAAAACAGATTCCTCCACATTAAATACTCCTGGAGCCCCTCAACCTGCCTATTTGAGAACCCTGGGCGACAATTACTAGGACAGGGAACTGTACTGTCACAATATATATATATATATATATATATATATATATATATATATATATATATATATATACACACATACATATCTATATATATATATATATATATATATATATATATATATATATATATACACACACACATACATGATATCTCTTTTTTATATCTGTTTTTTGCATGGTGAAACAACAGCACACCAGGCAGTCAGTTATATCAGCGTTAGAATTATCAGCGCTCTCCGAAACTGTGATCAAATAAAAAAAAAAAACGCTCATATTTACCTGAAGCTGGGTTGCTGCTTCGTCCAAGTAAATGAAATCCTCAGGTGGTCACACATACGCAGTCTATCTCAGTGGGTGTCTACCATGCTTTCTGCTTTTTGGTCAATATTAAGATGCAGAAAGGTTTTGAGACTCTACTGTACTTAAAAAACCTTTACAATTTATTATTCCATTGAAGTTTGAACAGTGCACCAATAGGCAGTGCAGAAGAAACAGCCTTGCTTTACACACTATATTGTGTTTTATGTGTACTTTGTGGATAGAACATAAATGGATGAAACGATTATCTATTGGATGCCTGTTCCAGGAACTTTTCTTCTGGCTGCCTGTGCCTGGATGAGGAGGAGTATCTACATTAGGTCCCAACTGTGTCCAAGTTTCTTGATGATGTCACATCCATATTGATCCATTTTCTGGTTCAATAATTTTTATTCAATTTGTAAAAGATAACAAGGTGAGAACCTGTTCCCACATGGCTCCAATATAAGGCAGAGAAAAGTACAGAGCATAAGATGGTACTAAAAAAACAAACAAAAAAAAAAAAAAAGGCATAGTAGGCACAAACTAACAAATGGGGAGGTCCAGTTAGGAACCTTAAGAAATATGCTATCCAACTTTAAGGAGCAGGCTTCCCAGTAGTAGTATAATTGGAAGAGTGAGGTGGGAGACAAGAGACCCCACAAGAAAATGAAGAAGCAGGAGGGAGGGAAGAGGGTAGGGGAAACATGGACTCGGGGCAGTCAAAGACAGAAGTTATAACCGCCCAAAAGCTAGCCAGGGAGAAGCAAGGGAAAGGGGTTCTCGAACCAAGGTTCCCTGATTTTTAAAAACTTGGCATGAGAGTCCTACAGGATGCTTGTCGTAATCCCATTTCTAAGCTTATACAGACCTATAAGAGGAAGGTGAGGTGGTGGAGGACATGCATTGTGTCACCAAAAATTAAAGGGCTTGTTTACGCTAGTGGTGCCCTCTGAAGAGCATTCCATGGTGGATCACTTTTCAGAGGACATTTGTTAGGCATTGAGAAGGCAATATGTTGCCTCATTGATGTCTGTTTTTACTACCTCCCCAAACCCTAGTTTAAACCTAGCCTAAGGATACCTGAAATCTTGGGTGCAGTTAACCCCATTTAGTCTGTATTTGTTCCTGTTACAGACCAAAGATTCCTATTTACATGGCTTAGCGACAAATGAATAGAACAGCAATTTCTGTTCATGAAACTATTATTCTGCTACCCATGCAGGATTTTTCTTCTTGATACCTTCAATGCTGCCCTTCTAACTATGCATGGATATCTATTATTTATTTGAAATCTGTTAAGTTTGTCTTTATGACTTGAATGTCTACCTTTTTGTTCCACAAGGTTGCATACCTCCCAACTTTTTGAGATGGGAATGAGGGACACATATCAGAAAAAGTATGCAGGCATAGGACACACCCCTTGCCACACCCCCTTAAAGGAGAATTGCACAAAAAACAAGATTGGTTAAACCCACAAGTACTTTTTTTACCATTACTATTCCTTTATATTGGCTTTTGGAATTTACAAATGCAGCAATTTAGGAATTAGATGAAAGGTTTTAACCCTGGAAAATGCTTTTTTATAGATAAAAAGTGCATTTTATATACAATTATATAGATCAGACCAAAATGAGGGACAAATAAGTAGGAATAAGGGACAGAGGGACATTGCTCGAAATCAGGGACAGTCCCTCGAAATCAGGGACAGTTGGGAGCTATGAGTTTGTGACCAGTTAATTGAGGACATGTTAAAATTGGGGTGTGATTTTGTGAATGTATCTACAAATGGGGGCATGGTTTTGTGAGAGTGGTTCAAAGTAGGCATGGTCAGTCAGATGTCCCCAGATTTCATTTTGGGTGTAGTAAAAGAGGAAGGGGTTACTTTCTTTATATTGCTGCAAGAACAGATAGTTTCTGTATTTTTACTAGACTCTCTGGAGGAAGTTCTTCTTTGTAGTATTGTATGAGAAAAAGTGGGTGAAGTTGTTTCTCTCTCCTCATGAATCAACATAAAATTGTAATATATCATATTACTTAGAAAAAAAATTATTGACTAAAAAGTTGATAAATTAAATCAATTTAAAAAAGCATAATGTACATAGAATTTAAATCACAGTTAATCAATGGTTAATATTTTTTGTGAGAAACAAATTCAGGTAAGGTTCAGGTAAATATAGAAACCAATTAATTAATTCAAAATGCTGGGTTCTATAATTATCTACCCATCATTAATTCGAAAGGATTTGAAGGGGGGAAATGTAGTGACTACTGGCATTAAAAATGGATGAACAAAAACTGAAGGATCACAGTTGGGATGATGGCAACCAATATAAATGACACCTTGTGAACATACCATGGGTGCCAAGGTGTCGCAACATCCCTGGTAGGATCTATCCTGAGAACCATATAGGCCTTCTCCAACTAGCATGCCCCCCCCCCGCCCTGGGATCTGTTTGTGGCCTCGGAACCTACATATGAGCACTGGGTGCTTATTTGGGTTTCTTAATGTAATCTGAGGCTGTCTCCCAATAGGAGAATGAATGCTACTAAGATGACAGCTAAAAAGACAAATGGCTCTGCTCCCCAGCTATTTAAGGCCTCGTTCACATGGTTGTCCTGAAGCATACACCATTTGAGGGTCATGTTACCTGAATGTGGATGCAAATGTGTGTTCTGGTGCAAGTAGTCCCATTTATGTGAGTTGGGATGCAGCAGCTGCATGGACACAACCGCTGCTCCGAGTTTGAAATCTGTGTAGGTACCCAGATGCATACTATCTGTGTTTGGGGAAACTTATCCACATGGCTGTCAAATTGGGGGCAACAGCTGTATCCATGCAGTTGCTGCATCCCAATTGACATGAACAGGGCCACCTGTAGAGGGATGAATGGGATACTTGTGCATCCCCGTGTGGCCAAACACTGTCTTCGCATGGGCATACAAGGCTAATGCGAGTGCCTGGCGGTCTCGATCACTGCCAGGCTCCCACGATCGCTCGGGGCACACGGAGAACCGGGAGCTGTGTGTGTAAACACACAGTTTCCGGTTCTCTGAGCAGGAAACTGTCAGATTGTTTCGCTGCACAGTCCCATCCTCCCTTCAGTTAGAACACTCCCTAGGATACATATTAACCCTTTCACTGCCCCCTAGTGTTAACCCCTTCACTGGCAGTGACATTTTTACAGTAATCAATGCAATGATCTCTGTATTAATGCAAATGGTCCCAAAAATGTGTCAAAATTGTTCGACGTGTCTGCCATAATGTCGCAGTCATGATAAAAATCACTGATTGCTGCCATTACTAGCAAAAAAAAAAATGTTTTAATAAAAATGCCATAAAACTATCCCCTATTTTGTAGACGCTATAACTTTTTGCACAAACCAATCAATATACGCTTATTGCGATTTTTTTTTATTGATTTTTTTTATACCAAAAATATGTAGAAGAATACATATCAGCCTAAACTGAGGAAAAAATGTTTTTTTTATATATCTTTTTTGGGGATATTTATTATAGCAAAAAGTTAAAAATAATGCTTTCTTTTCAAAATTGTCACTCTTTTTTTGTTTATAGAGCAAAAAATTAAAACCGCAGAGGTGATCAAATACCACCAAAAGAAAGCTCTATTTGTGGGAAAAAAGGGATGTAAATTTTGTTTGGGAGCCACGTCGCACGTCGTACGTGCGCAATTGTCAGTTAAAGCGGCACAGTGCCGAATCGCAAAAAGTGCTCTGGTCTTTGGCCAGCCAAATGGTCTGGGCTGAAGCGGTTAAAGATTGATTTCAATCATTTGGTGAATATTTTCCGTTTGTTCACTTTGCATGTGTAAAATTGATAAAAATAAACCAAAAAAATGTATATATATATATATATATATATATATATATATATATATGTATGAAATCATTTGTACAGTACTTGACATTATTTTTCCTCAGCTGGCTAAAACTTCTGCACAGTATTGAACATAGTAATGTTGAATAAGGTCCTTTTCACACAGAGCGGATCTGTTTTGATGGACTCTGCTTGCTCAGCAGGGATCGATCTGCTGATCCCCGCTGATCAGGTGGATGACAGGTCCGTCTCCGCTCACTGTGCAGAGGTGGACCTGTCAGAGCTCCGTTCTCCTCTATGGGGAGATGGATTAAAAAAAGCTTCATCTGTGTCAGTGTTCAAGTCGTTGGGTATAAACCCTGGGAACCCCTAGACGTGGAAGAGCAGGCCACAAGAAGATAACTGGTAAGCCCAATAAGTCAAGGCCGCCCTGCAACGGGTTATGGCTGCTACACAATCTTAGCGCAGTTTTTTCTTTTCTATAAAATTCAAAAAGGTGCTATGGCATGGAAAGGACTCATCAAACCCAACGCGTTTTGTCTACAAAGGGGTATTTTTTATTTGATTTGATTTTGTAGATCAGATATAATATTCAAACAAAAGTAAACATGAGAAGTTTAATGTTAAGGTTAACATACTCTTTATGAGCTCATGAACATGGGGTGTTTTGCCCAACTCTCCTAAACGCCTTTCAACGTTTTGGCAGAACAAAAAAGTTTGACTGGTGTAAACGGGTGTAACCTGTCTAGACACCTTTAGGTGTGTCAAGTGCTCAGGCATTAATTAATTTCATTGGCCAGAATAATAATTTATTCTGGCCATTGAAATGAATTAATGCTCAAGCGATTGAGCGGCTATCGTTAATGCACGTTTACACGCATCAAGCATTTTTTCTGCCAAAATGCTGCTGCTCCTGGAGTTATTTTTTTAATGCCTCTGCCTCTAAATGCCTGTAAAAGCCTATGCATCGACATATAAGTTAACATGCAGGGGTTGTTAAGAGGCAAAAAAAATGTCAGAGGCCCCTAACAGCAGCGCTAAAAAATACCCTGTTTGCATGCGGCCTAAACGTTTTTTTTTACGTTTAGAGTAGAGTACGTGGGGATGGGGTAGTGGACTATCCAGCTGTTATTATTTGTTAATTCCAGGCTCAGTGACTGTATCCCTCTTGTGTAACCCCATCCCCCTTTATAATACTCAGGATAAACTCTGATCTCTAAAATCAATTACAGAAACAAAGAAGAAAAATGCTTTACAAATAACTGGAAATAACTGCAATAACTGCAAAATGCAAATTTCCTTGCTATAATTATTACTCCTGCCATCTTATGAAGACCTGAAAAAAACACATAAAAGCAATAAAGAACACATTGTAAATCTACAAGTATACATACATTATACAAAATGTTTCCTTCATTCACTTTTATAGCCCACTTGAGTCTTCCCAGCTAATGATGCATATTTTCAGCGTTAGAACTATTGTCTGTCATTCTTGTGCAATACTGGGGAAAGTAAGGTAATATATTCCAACAGTTCCGGAGCTAGAGTAATGTAAAACTTCAGTTTTGTCTTAAAGGAAAGGTACATCAAGAGGCGTACATAGACTGCGGCTGCTTGCCTCTACTTCTAAGGCCGCGTACACACGCGCGGACTGTTTGCCCAACCTTGTTCGTCAAACAGTTTCGGCAAACAGTCCGCTCAAAATTTGCATGAGCGGACTTGCCCACACACGAGCGGACTGTTTGACGAACAAGGTTGGGCAAACAGTTCGCTCAACTTTTGAAATGAACGGACTCGCCCACGTAAGGAGGAGGCAAATCCGCCCATTTCGAGCGCGTGTACAGGTAGGCGGGGCCCGCGAAGGAGACGTCGCGGGCTCCGCCGCCTGGAATGGGCTTAAAGGGGAACCCCAACGCCGAAAAAAATCGGCGTGGGGGTTCCCCCAAAGTCCACACCAGACCCTTGTCCGAGCACGCTACCCGGCCGGCCAGGAAAGGGGGGCGAGCGAGCGTGCCCCCCCTCCTGAGCCGTACCAGGCCGCGTGCCCTCAACATGGGGGGTGCCTTGGGGAAGGGGGGGCCGCGCGGCCCCCCCACCCCAAAGCACCTTGTCCCCATGTTGATGAGGACAAGGGCCTCTTCCCGACAACCCTGGCCGTTGGTTGTCGGGGTCTGCGGGCGGGGGGCTTATCGGAATCCGGGAGCCCCCTTTAAGAAGGGGGCCCCCGGATACCGGCCCCCCACCCTATGTGAATGAGTATGGGGTACAATGTACCCCTACCCATTCACCTGTGAAATAAAGTACAAAAAAAAACACAACACAGGGAAAAAATATTTTATTGCACAGCTCCGGGGGTCTTCCGTCTTCGGGGGTCTTCTCGCCGGACTCCTCCGCTATCTGTGTGTAGCTCTTTTACTAGCGGAGGAGTCCGGCTTTCTTCCTCCCCGCCGCCGGCCTCTTCTCCCGACTTCGGGGGTCTTGTCCCCCTCTTCGGTTCTTCTGCCGGGCCACCGCGCCTTCTTGTAGCTCTTTTACAGGCGGTGGCCCGGTCTTCTGTCGCCGCCGCCGCCGCCGCCGCCTTCCGTTCTTGTTCTTCTTCTTGTTCTTCTTCTTCTTCTCCTGGAGATGTTGACTCAACGATCTCTCCGGCCGGAATGCCAGAGCCGCGCTGTGCGGTCACTTATATAGTGACAATGGGGCGGTGTCACATGGTATATGTCACATGGGTTGGTCACATGGGTTGATGTCACATGGGGACTATGACATCGTAAGGGGGCGGGGTCACCATGTGACCAACCCATGTGACATATACCATGTGACACCGCCCCATTGTCACTATATAAGTGACCGCACAGCGCGGCTCTGGCATTCCGGCCGGAGAGATCGTCGAGTCAACATCTCCAGGAGAAGAAGAAGAAGAACAAGAAGAAGAACAAGAACGGAAGGCGGCGGCGGCGGCGGCGGCGGCGGCGGCGACAGAAGACCGGGCCACCGCCTGTAAAAGAGCTACAAGAAGGCGCGGTGGCCCGGCAGAAGAACCGAAGAGGGGGACAAGACCCCCGAAGTCGGGAGAAGAGGCCGGCGGCGGGGAGGAAGAAAGCCGGACTCCTCCGCTAGTAAAAGAGCTACACACAGATAGCGGAGGAGTCCGGCGAGAAGACCCCCGAAGACGGAAGACCACCGGAGCTGTGCAATAAAATATTTTTTCCCTGTGTTGTGTTTTTTTTTGTACTTTATTTCACAGGTGAATGGGTAGGGGTACATTGTACCCCATACTCATTCACATAGGGTGGGGGGCCGGTATCCGGGGGCCCCCTTCTTAAAGGGGGCTCCCGGATTCCGATAAGCCCCCCGCCCGCAGACCCCGACAACCAACGGCCAGGGTTGTCGGGAAGAGGCCCTTGTCCTCATCAACATGGGGACAAGGTGCTTTGGGGTGGGGGGGCCGCGCGGCCCCCCCTTCCCCAAGGCACCCCCCCCATGTTGAGGGCACGCGGCCTGGTACGGCTCAGGAGGGGGGGCACGCTCGCTCGCCCCCCTTTCCTGGCCGGCCGGGTAGCGTGCTCGGACAAGGGTCTGGTGTGGACTTTGAGGGAACCCCCACGCCGATTTTTTTCGGCGTTGGGGTTCCCCTTTAAGCCCATTCCAGGCGGCGGAGCCCGCGACGTCTCCTTCGCGGGCCCCGCCTACCTGTACACGCGCTCGAAATGGGCGGACTTTCCGAGCGGGAACAGTCCGCTCATTTCGAAAGTACAGCGGGCCCACACACGGGCGGACTGTTCGCTCAAACACAGTTTCAGCGGACAGTTTTTCGGAATTTCCGAAAGACTTTGTCCGTCCAACTGTCCGCTGAAACTGTCCGCTGAAAGCCCACACACGAGCGGACTGTCCGCCCAAACACTGTTCAGCGGACAAGGTTGGGCGAACAGTCCGCCCGTGTGTACGCGGCCTAAGAATCCTGCTTTCTTGGCTGCCATACTAATCCAATATCTTCAATACATTTTACGTCAAAATGTGTTTGATTATAAAATAAAATATGCTTATAAAAACAGCTTGTAAAATGCTCTTAAAGAGGAGGACCGGTTAAAAAATATATATATATTAAAAGTCAGCAGCTGCAAACACTGCAGCTGCTGACTTAATAAGCCGACTTACCTGTCCAGGGCACCCGCGATGTCGGCCGCCCGAGGCCGACCCGTCCCTCGGCTCTCGGGTCCCGGCACCGCCATTCTTTCTAAGGGAAACAGGCAGTGGAGCCTTGCGGCTTCACTGCCCATTTCCTACTGCGCATATGCGAGTCGCGCAGCGCTTTGTGAATGGGACGCGCTGTGTTCTGGGACACACAGTTCCCAGAACACAGTGAGACCCATTACCCAGAAGACAACGCGACGAGGAGAGAAGAAAGAAGATCTCAGTGGAGGAGGAAGAGGCAGATTAGGATGATGTGCCTAGCAACAGGCATTTCTGGTAAGTAAAAAAAAAAAATGTTTTCATTTTTTTTTAAAGATTTTTTTCTAATTTTTAATGTATTTTTTTTTTCAGGGTGGCCCTCCACTTTAAAGTAGATCTAAGCCCTATAATTCAGGTTAGTAAAAGCATTTTGTATAAAAAATACTGCCATTTTTTTATTTTAGAATACTATTTTCATCATTTCTGTCTTCTGCTTCGTTCCTCGGCTATCAGCATGAATCACTTTTGACAATTTTTCTTGAAACTAAGAGAAAAAAGGTGACGGGGGGGGGGGGGGGGATCTCCAGCTGATTGACAGCCTCAGCTATGTTCCTGTGCGCTGTGTGAAGGGGGGTATGTCCTTTTGCTCCAATCAGCTCTCCTCACTGAGCTCTGCAGACTGTAATTTCATCTCTCTGCCTCCTTTTTTCTGACAGCTCAGACAAGCTTTATAATTCAGCACTTTGAATGGAAGTAGAGAATAGAGGGCTGCAAATAAATATGTACACCTTATGTAGGAGGATTTGTTCCATCCCTGTGTATCACAGTCTATGTAAGTATATGTAAGGGTTTACAACCACGTCAACACTGACAGGGGTGCTTACAATGATTAGCTTTTATTCAATATACAAAACCTTTTTTGCAAAAGGAACCAAAAACCTGTCGCTGAAGTCCAACTTTGACTTGTTAATCAAGACCACCTAACACTATCCTATATTAACAATGCTGCTGCCTAATAGGGACACCCCCCCCCAGATCGGTTTGCACCAGAACTTGCAAACGAACTGATAGTTTGCACGAACTTTCAAACCCCATTAAATTCTATGGAACTCAAACGTGAGAAATCAAAAGTGCTCATTTTAAAGGCTAATATGCAAGTTATTGTCCTAAAAAGGGTTGGGGTATTAATGGAAAAAAAGTTTAAAAAACTGAAGTTTTTTCAGTAGCAGTGATTTTAATGATGCTTAAAGTGAACAAATAAAAGTGAAATATTCCTTTAAATATCGTGCCTGGGGGGTGTCTATAGTGTGCCTATAAAGTGGCGCTTGTTTCCCGTATTTAGAACAATCCCTGCACAAAATGAATAAATTCTAAAGGAATAAAAGTAATTTAAAACTGCTTGTGGCTTTAATGTAATGTCATGGCAATATGGATGAAAATCATTGAGAAAAAAGGCATGGGTACCCCCCCCCCCCAGCCCATTACTAGCCCCTTTGGGTCTTGCATGGATGTTAAGGGGAACCCCGCACCCAAATTAAAAGAAAAGGCGTGAAGTATACAGGGCCCCCAGGCCCTATATACTCCAAACAGCAGTATAGAGGCGGTCCAAACAAGACAGGGACTGGTTTATTCTAAAGTAGAATCTGTTTGTAATTTCGAACTAGTACATTTTTAAAGTGTAGCTCCAGTCATAAAATCTATTTTTAAAGGGCTTGTAAAGGTAATTTTTTTTTTTTAAATAACAAACATGTTATACTTACCTCCACTGTGCAGCTCGTTTTGCACAGAGTGGCCCCGAACCTGGTCTTCTGGGGTCCCTCTGCATCTGTCATGGCTCCCCCCTGCAAGGACTTCTCACATTCATGTGAGCTCCCTCGCATGGTGAGAAGTGTTTGCGGGCGTGCTCCCGTGATACAGCCGGCAGCCATAGCCGCTCACTGTATCACTTGGCCCTGCCCCCGTGCTGCGTCATTGGATGTGATTGACAGCAGCGCGAGCCAAAGGCTGCGCTTCTTTCAATCCATCTACTATAACCAATCAACGGCCAGGCTGAGCGGCAAAGAGGATGTCGGGGGCTAGCGCGGGACTTTCGAGGGGTCAGGTAAGTAAAACGGGGGTGGGCCAGTATTGTCAGATGTTTTTTCACCTTAATGTATAGAACGCATTAAGGTGAAAAAAAATGTACCTTTACAACCCCTTTAAGCTTTTTGAAAAACATAGGGAAGGGTTATCACCCCTGTAACCTTTGTTTTGCTGTCTGTGCACCTGTTCAGAAGATTTCATCTCACTTTCTGTCCCAATGACAATTGGATTTGGAATAGATAAGGAACTCTTACAGGAGAGAATTTCCCTTCCTTGGGGTAGATTTCCTCTCACTTCCTGTTGTCTCCTTCTGTTTGAAAGTAGGAGTCATTTGTAAGTTGGATGTTTGAAAGTAGGGACCTGCCCTATATACAAGGGCATTGGGAGGGGGTGGCTAGAGGGGCTGAACTCCCGAATGTGACCCCCAAAAAGCCCCAAGTCTCTGCCATTTATTTTAAAAATGATTAGCCCCAAGTCCCCCATGAAAGTGCCGCACCACACTGAGAGTGAGGATGAGTGAGCACAAAATGAGTGAGCACAAAGTGAAGTCACGTGGGTGGCAGGTGCCTAACTCCGAGTGACCGAGTCTATTGGACGTCACACAATCCCACATGTGATCCCGGCACTGGACTAGTGAGACATCATCATAGGCGCCGCCCCGCCATGCCCTATTATGGACAGCGCACTGGTCCAATGAATGCCAGGATCGCGGGATGTGTGACGTCATTATAGGCATGCATCGCTGGTCCGGAGAAACACTGCGTCTGCGCACGGCCACGGGGGGACAAAAAGCGTGCGCTTGCACTTGAGTCTTGAGGACCGTTCTGAACCCAAGCGGCAAGTATGGCCAAGTGATATAGCAGGTCTCGCCTTCTGGAGCCTGTCGTGCCTATGATGGACATCCCACTGGGCCAATGCTGGAACAGCAAGACGTGTGTGTCCATCATAGGCGCTGTAGGCTCCAGAAGGCGGGAATTAGGCGGGATTCACACCTATGCATTTTTAGTGCTTTTTGCATTTTGCGGATTTGAACTACAGAATGTGTTCCATAGATCCCTGCTCGGCTCTCCTCTCCTCTCCTGTCATGGCTCTGGCTGCCTGGAGTCACCAGTGGAGTGCCTGCTGCAGTGCTGTCTAGACTACTGTGCTCTGATGGGCTCGCCGCACAGCACAGCTGAGCTGCAGGAGGACTCGAAGGTCACGTCCACTGAAGTCTAGTCAGGTAGGTCACTCAGTGTGTGTCAGTGTATGTCAGGTAGGTCAGTGTATGTCAGGGCAGTGTGCGTCAGGTAGGTCAGTCACAGTTTATGTCATGTAGGTCTGTGCGCATCAGGTAGGTACCCCCCAGTGCCAAGCTCGGACTTCAGGCTGAAGCCCCTGGTCTTTTTGTCACCTAGCAATGTCCCTGCCTATATACTCTGCAGAAATTTGTGCCTTAGGTGTTGGTGTTGCCACAACACTGTAAGCCCAAAGATCAAAAATTTTAATTACATGCCCCTGTTAAACAGGGGCAGAAAAATTGGGCCTTAGGCACTGGTGCCACAACACTGCAACACCTCAAAGATACTCTAGTTGGAGCACAGGAATGGGACTTTCTGCAAAGTATTGCATCAAAAATTGTAATTACGCGCCCCTGTTAAACAAGGGCAGAAAAATTGGGCCTTAGGCACTGGTGCTGGTGCCACAACACTGCAACCCCTCGCAGATACTCTAGTTGGAGTGCAGGAATTAGCCCTGCTGCAAAGTATTGCATCAAAAATTGTAATTACACACCCCTGTTACACAGGGGCAGAAAAATTGGGCCTTAGCCACTGGTGGCGGTGCCCAGAACCAAAAATGTTCTTACAAGCTATCAGCATGATCATTGAGGAGGAAGAGGATAGTCACTTAGCATAACAAGATAGTCACTCAGCATCAGCATAGGCAGTCTTGAAGGGATCTCACATTAAAAAAAATATTATTTGGTTACATCAGCATCAGGTGCTTGGTAGCTTGTGATCCTAGACTGATTTATTTTTATGAAGGTCAGCCGATCAACCGATTCAGTGGACAGGCACACCCTGTGATCGGTTACAAAGCCTCCAGCAGCACTGAATGTGCGTTCCGAAAGAACGCTGGATGCAGTACAGGCTAGTAGCTCAATTGCATACTATGCAAGCTCTGGCCAGTGATCCATCCTCAAGACCCAGTAACCCAGTGGATTTTTGGCGGGAAAGGTGTCCAAGTCTGATCTTGCCCCTAGGTTTTCCTGCACCATGTAAATCAGACACTGGCAATGGTTGCTGGAACCGATCATTCCTTGGGGCTGCGAAGTAAAAAATTGTCTGAACGCATTGCTCAGATGGCCACCTTCTCCACCGCTCCTTCTGCGACTGACCGAAGCCTCAGCAACACGTTGTCCAGGAGGACCAGGAATTTGTAACCTCCCAGGCTCTGGAAACACGTTTCACAAACCTTTCTGCAAGGCCTCCCAAAGATGTTTCATCCTCTGCTCCCTCTGCGATGGCAAGATAAGGTCCGCAACCTTACCCTTGTAACATGGATCAAGGAGGGTTGCCAGCCAGTAATAATCCCTTTCCTTGATACCACGAATACGAGGATCCTTCTGCAGGCTTTGCAGGATCAGGAGGCCATGCAGCGTAGGTCTGCTGAGGCATTCGGTCCAGAGTTCTCTGGGTCACTAAGGACGACATGATCCGCAGCCACCTCCTCCCAGCCATGTACAAGTCCATGGGTTTCTTGGGACTGTAAATAATCCCTTGAAGACTGCTGCTGATGCTGATTGCTAGGCTCCACCTCCATGCTGACACAATCCTCCTCCTCCTCCTCTTCCTGTGTGATCAGCAGGCCAGCAGGAATACTGTCTGGATAAAGGGGGCCTTGCGAGGTAAGGAAGTCCTCCTCTTCCTCCCTCTGTTCTGCCTCAAATGCCCTGTCCATTATTCCACTTAGTGTGTGCTCCAACAGATGGACAAGAGGGACAGTGTCACTGATGCATGCACTGTCTCTGCTCACAATCCTCGTGGCCTCCTCAAATGGCGACAGGACAGCACATGCATCCCTAATCATAGCCCACTGACATCGGCACTTTGAAGGCAGGTTTTCAGCTCTGCCCCATTGTTTTCTATGGGAAAGGGCGCTTTAGGAGCAGTAAATACACCGCTCCTACAGCACTCCAAAGATACGGCTTGCAGGACTTTTTTGATCATGCTGCAAGCGCACCACTCCAGTGTGAAAGCCCTTGGGCTTTTACACTGGAGAGACAGCAGCGGCTGTTTTTCAAGGCACTTTGCAGGAGCTATTTTTACCACTGTAGCGCCTGCAAAATGCCCCAGTGTGAAAGCCATAGGCTTTTATGGATTGGAGTTTGAGAGCTAAACTCAGGTTCAGGAGCTGTAGTGTACATGAAGCCTAAGCTGTCAGCGTAACGAGAAAAAAAAAAAAAATTACAGAGCTTTTGTTTACATCATGTGATCAGCTGTCATTAACAGCTGATCACATGGTAAGGGGCCGGGACCGGCCCCTTACTCGGATCAATGATCTCCTGAGTCTCAGTGACTCTGTGATCACAGTGTGTGCACAGAGCGTGCACCGGGGAGGCCATCGTATGACGGCCTCCCGGAAATTCAGGTCCACGCTGTGGCCGTCATTCGGCTATAGTGCAGACGTCAAGTGGTTAAAGAGGAGTTCTGGCCGAAATATGACTTTTAAGCTAAAAATACCCCGAGAATAATGCCTCCTGCAATGTAACAAAGGTATGCTGTAAACTATGATCAGTTTTCTATTTGTGCAGCATCATTTATTTATTTTGTGAAGTTCCTGCACAGCGTGGCCATCTCCAGTGTGGGCATCTCAAGCCCCAGTGTCCTTCTTCCTGGATTCCGTGCCTGCTGGCTACCCAATCTCACCCATGCGGAGCAGTGCCATGTCAAGCTGACCAAGGTTTTCCATAGACACCAATGTTAACTGTTGTGGGAGCAGTGCCATGTCAAGCTGACCAAGATCTCCCAGGAGCCAATGCAAAGCCAGAAATTACGTATGGTGCAGCAGCCCCTAAAGGAGGAAGTTAAATTAGATATAGGCCTAAATCAGGTAAGTGGACAGAAAAAAAACAAAAAATTGTCAATTCATTTTTTTAACCACTTCAGCCTTGGAAGGATTTGCCCCCTTAATGACCAGGCCTTTTTTTGTGATACAGTACTGCATCACTTTAACTGATAATTGCTTGGTCTTGGGACATTGTACCCAAAGAAAATTGACGTTCTTTTTTTCCCACAAATAGAGCTTTCTTTTGGTGGTATTTGATCACCTCTGCAGTTTTTATTTTTTGCGCTATCAACAAAAAAAGAGTGACAATTTAGAAAAAAAAACAATATTTTTTACTTTTTGGTATAATAAATATCCCCCGCCCCAAAAAAAGTATTCATCAGTTTAGGCCAATATATATTCTTCTACATATTTTTGGTAAAAAAAAAATATTGCAAAAAGTGTATATTGATTGGTCTACACAAAAGTTATAGCATCTACAACATAGGGGATAGATTTATGGCATTTTTATTATTATTATTATTATTATTATTGTTGTTTTTACTAGTAATGGCAGTGATCAGCAATTTTTATCAGGACTGCAAAATTGCAGCGGACAGATCGTACACTTTTGACACTATTTTGGGAACAGTGACATCTATACAGAGCTAAAAATAGCCACTGATTACTGTATCAATGTCACTGGCAGGGAAGGGGTTAACACTAGGGGCGACCAAGGGGTTAAATGTGTTCCCTTCTAGGTCTTTCTAACTGTGGGGGAATGGGACTCACTGGAGGAGGAGACAGATCGCTGTTCCTAATCTTTAGGAGCAGACAATCTGTCTCTCCTCTCCTGACAGACCAGGGATTTGTGTGGCTTTCCCTTGGACACTCGCCGAAGATAAGGGGTCCTGAGTGGGTGTCAGGGACCCCAGAAAAGGAGGATTGGGTCTGCTCTGTGCAAAACTATTGTATCGTATTAACTATAACATGTTTGTTATTTTGGTTTGTTATTTTGGGTTAAAAAAAATAAAGGTCTATAATCACTTTAATTTCCCTGTAACCCTTTCATGCACCCAGTGAAGTGACTAGTCTCAGGCGATACACAGAGACTAAACAAATATTCCTACATAAGTTGTACCTGTTTATCAGCAGTCTTCACTTCTCTACACCCATTCAAAGTTTAGGATTTATAAAGCTTGTCTGAGGAGTAGAGGAGAGCTCTGAGAGCTGATTGGAGGGAAGGGACTCCCCCTCCCCTCCTTTAACACAGCACACAGGAACATAGCTGAGGCTGTCAATCACATGCTTTGTGCTAGAGCTCCCTCCCCTGTTAGCTTTTTTCTCTTGGTGTCAGAAGTGACTCATGCTAATAGCAGAGGAATGAAGCAGCAGACAGAAATGACATTTAGTGCTCTTAACTGAGACAAACTAAGTACACACTATAGAGGGATATATGCTTTGTTCATATTTCACATTTAAGGTTTACAGCCACTTTAAGGTAAGAAAAACTTTTGTTCCAGAGGATCCCCCCCCTTTACACTTACCTGTCCCCATTCTCGATCCAGCACTGTGCAAGAGAGCAGCATCTCTCTGGGCTTTCTCCCTCCTCACTGGGCAGTTTGATGAAAATGGCTCCCACTACTGTCAATAAAATTCTGTGACGAGGGAGCAGGGGCAATTCGCACGTTCTGTGGCTATAGACGCAGACAGTGTGGCTTAGGAGCAAGGCCACGTAGGTGCCCCCATAGAAACCGGCTTTCTATGGTGGGCATTTGCTGAAGAGGAAGAATGTCAGCAGGGACCCCAGAAAAGGATGGGACTGCTCTGTGTAAAAACCATTGAAATTGCACAGAGCAGGTAAGTATGACATGTTTATTATTGTAATAAAATAAAAAAAATATCTTTACATTCACTGTAATGTGTATTTGTTCTCATCATAATTTCTACTTTCCATACAGCATACTGGCTCGATAGACAAAAAAAAATTACTTTCCTTTGTATAACTTTTCTGCTGTACAATATAAGTGCACATCATTAAAGAATTAAGTTTAAGTGCCTGTGCCTAGATTTTTTTCTGCATCTATTCTGTTTTGCTACTACGTTTCAACCAGCAGTGCTGGTACATTCTAACGATGTTCACATCACACATAATAATGTGCCAGGAGACGGAAAAGTTCTAAAACAGCATTCTGAAAGTATACTAACAATCCCCGAGGCTAAATAATCAACTCTGAATCTGTCATGGATGCTGTACCGGGAAGTCAGACAAACACATCTGTGATTGAACTGCAAGCAATAGGGAAATGTGATAGATTGTAGACCTAAAGTGTTCCACCATCTGTTCTAGCATTTTGGATCTAAAATAATTCTGTTACAAGACAGTAACTTGAGACCAACAATTTCAAGTGTTACATGCGTAAACTAAAATTGTTTTTGTTATCCTTGAACTGTTTGTGAATTTTTCTCGCTTTTTTTATTTTTTTATAAAGGTTAAAGAAGTTCTCAATTTTTCGATTATCATAAGGGTAGAGCTAAATAATACAATATAAAACAATTGTTTTGAAAGAAAATTAGGCTATCCATAGATTGAGATTTACCAGTTCCATACACTCAATCATGAAAAAGCGTGAGCTCATGAAGGAGGAATGATCAGTTTGGTTTGAACCGCTACCCCCTTCCCGTGATAACAACCTTCCCTCTTTCTCTGTTTTCCATTCACAGGAACACGAACATTTGCCGAAGCCAAGTATTTGTGATAGTGCTAGAAGCTCCTGTTGCTTGAGTGTGGTTGTACCACGCATGCTTGACTTCCATCAGTGGTCTACCGTCCAATTTAAGGTTAGGTTCACAGAGGCTTCAGCTTGTATAAGAGCAATGTGAACAGAAAGCTTTGACAAAGCAGTTGCAGAGCTTTCAGTAAGCTTTTTTGATGCTTTTAACAGTGGCTTAAAGGGTCGCAAAGGTCACATTTATGACCGGGACCTGGAGTTCCACCACTGTCAGGGGGGCCCCAGCAGGATTACTGGCCACAGGGCTCTGAGCTGGGTATTATCTCATACAGCCCAGCCCACTCCCTCCTCCCTCACACGGATGGGAGAGCAGAGAGTAGATCTGCTGCTTCTCTCGCCAACCCTCTCTTCCTGTTTGCACCACGGGAATTGTGAAACATGGTAAAGGACAAAGCAGTCACAGGGTGCACTGGATGCATGCCCCAGAGGCCAGGCGGAAAGCAGGATTCTGGAAGGATATATATGGATGCCCTCCCAGAACTGGAAGCCGGGGCTCGGATAGAAGGGGTGGCCAGGGGGGCTTTTCATGGTTTCTTGCACCGGGGCCCTGAAGGTTCTAGTTACGCCTCTGGCTTTTAAAGTACCATTCAACTCCAATTTGTAAATGTTGAACACGGATCCAAATGAGTGTTAATTGCCACTTTAATTAAGTTTTCTAGCAGGCTTCAACAGGCTTTTAACAAGCTTCAAGATGTACTGAAGCCTGCTCTTCGCTTGCTTAAAGTGGCAATCAGAACTCCCGTTAGGATCTGTGTTCAAAATTTGCAAACTGTAAGCAGAAAGAAGACACTTCTATGTTGATTAAAAACTAGACTTTAATAGCCAAAAATGTTTAAAAACACTTACAAGAGAAAGGAGAAATATAGACTCATCGTATGTTGCGGAGCTTCCAGTGGGAGGTGTTCCCTGGGTGTACACATCAGCGTAGATCCTGACCAGCCAGCGGTGTGGAGTAGCATGTCTGGTACCCTGGATGAACTGTCGCGCTGCTGGAACCAATGTGGGACACAGTAGCCGGATATGACATCAAAGGGGAGCGATGACGCATTTCGGAGCATGAGCACTGGCTCCTTTGATGAAGCTCACAGTCACTCTTCACAGGATCACACAATCACAGTCACTCTTCACAGGATCACACGATCACAGTCACTCTTTTCCTCTAAAAACAGTCTAGTTGTGTTCTTTCTGTGGTTTTTATTTTTGGAAAACTTGGATAGGGTTGAGGGAAAACAGAACTATGTACAGACCTCACGAATGGCAAGCACATGATACACACTGCCGTGGTGGGCAGCAATCCCCCCAAGCTGTGTTCTTCTCCTGAAGAAAAAACCTAGAAGTTCTGTGTCTCAGAGTATTTATAAAGACTCCCAGCAGCC